>NW_010241873.1:78851-84427 GCF_000690775.1 Eurypyga helias | reverse complement strand
TCTCTGGGCAACCTGTTCCAGTGCCTCACCACCCTCTCTGTGAAGAATTTCTTCCTGATATCTAATCTAAACCTCCCTGTTGTCAGTTTGTACCCGTTACCCCTTGTCCTGTCACTACAGGCTCTTGTAAAAAGTCCTCTCCCAGCACCCTTGTAGGCCCCCTTCAGATACTGGAAAGCTGCAATGAGGTCTCCTCGGAGCCTCCTCTTCTCCAGGCTGAACAAGCTCAGTTCTCGCAGCCTTTTGTCATAGGAGAGGTGCTCCAGCCCTCTGAGCATCTTCATTGGCACTCTTAAATGCCTAGATTTTAAGTATCAGGGTTGATCTTTCTTCTGTTTCTTTTACTACAGGTGCTGTTATCATTAGCAGACTAAAGAAATCAGTACAAAATTATAGACAACGTATAAAAGCAACTAAGAATGCAAATAATTGCCATCTATATCCCTTGTTCAGGTTTCAAGCAGTTAGGAAGAAGTTTGTCACTGAATTAAAGGAACTGCGACAAAAAGAACAGTCTCCTCATGTAGTACAAAGTATCATCAGTTTGATTATGGGAATGAAATTTTTTCGGGTGAAGATGTACCCTGTGGAGGATTTTGAAGCATCATTTCAATTCATGCAGGTAAGTGAATGTTACGGAAAACTGAAATGAGCATAATTTTGATTGTCTAAGTCATGAAGCTACAGTGATGCTTGCTCACTCTACTTGTGTCATCCTTCTTCACCCTTTTCTGTTTAGTTTGGAAGTTCTCAGAGGTATGAATCACTTGTTTCTCTGCAGTTTGTGAGGACGTAGCATAATGAGAACCCATTCTCAATTGTCTCAGTAATGTGGTGAACCTGAAATACATGAATTTATTCAAGACTAAACGAAAATGGGTAGCAATCAAATAATTTTCTTTCTTTATGGAAGCAGTGGGTTAAAGAAAAAAGTTTGTTGATACATCTTTTTTTAACAGTTGACATGCCAAAAAGCACTTGTTTAAAAAAAATTAAGTTAATTTTTAGAGTCTTAAAAATCTCTTTGTTTGCATCTTTTGATTGTGGAATAAAAATTTGTCTTAATGAATAACTCTCTCATTGAACAGTAACCAAATTTTTTGCAACTGGGTCATAAATTTTATTAGAACTATTTAACAGCCATTGACATTGATCTCAGTCCTGGAAAAAACTGACATACATGAAGGTGCTTGAGACTATGTCCAGAGTGGACTGTTGGGTAAAGTGGAGTGCATACATGTGTATGGATTATTTATTTCTCTGTAAAATTTCCTTTGCATCAAAGTCATCTTGAAAATGAGTACATTAAAAAATATATTATTTTTTTGTAATTTCACTAGAGATAAGCATTTATTTTTGGAAACTTCGGAATAATCTGAGGAAAAATGTGCACATTTATATTTTTTTATATTCTGAGCACTCTTTATATAGTTAGTAGAAAATAAATAGCTATCTGGTATCTGGTTCTTCCTTCCATTTTGTCTTAATTGCTGGAGAAACAGGTTTTAAAGTTTCTAATGTTTTGTGAAGCTGGTGTTGTCAAGGTATATAAGACTACTTTAAACACGTTGCATGTTTTAAATTCAAACTGGGAATTGATGTGCTACTGCTAGTGGTTTTTATGGCATAGTGACATTCGTTGTCTTTTTCCTAATATCTTCCTAATGCTTCCTTACTAAGGAATGTGCTCAGTACTTCCTGGAAGTAAAAGATAAAGATATAAAACATGCACTTGCTGGTTTGTTTGTGGAAATTCTCATCCCTGTGGCTGCTGTAAGTATTTTTGTTTTCCTCCCCATTATTCTCCTTGCTTTTAATTGGGCTCTCATTGTTAAAATTGCTTCCATTAATCCTCACTGTATGACATTTTTACAGATTCAGAAAGACTATCAAGTAAATTACAAGCACCTACATAACCTTTTAAAGGGAAACATTTCAGGGTGATTTGTGTATTGGCTAGTTTCCAATCTATTTTCAGTACCTTTGAAAATTGTCTGTTTTCTTCACATTTTTATCACCAAAGCCCCATGTTATCTTATACTTACTCTGAAAATCTGAGATTTCCCTCGTTTAATATTTGTTCACTCAAGGGTGCTGTTGACTTTTCTTTATTAGCTGAAACCTGTCAAGTTCTTTATCCTAGAAACTGACATATGTAACATTTTTACAGTCTGATAGGGAGATTGTCAACTCCTATGGAAGAAGGAAGAATGTAGATTTGACTAATGAAAAATCTTTCATACATATGAGTGTCTACTAGAGGTAATCCTTCAAGTGGAAGAGCAGTCAATCATCTCCCATATGTGTTTTAAATCCAAAGTACAATTTTACTCAGCAGCCATGAACAAGAAGAAAACCTCAATGTCATCAGAGTGTTGGATATACAGTGCCTGTAATGCTCCTTGTGGGAATATTTTTGGTCAGGACAGGTTCTCCCCCTTCTTCCCAGTCCACTCAGTTATGTAAAGCTGGATCAATGAGCAGTTACGGCAGCTCAGTGTACGTCAAGCTGACCGTTTCCCGCAAGCTCAGGAAGTTTCATCGTAGTAAGATGCAAATGCTAGGCCACAGGGTGTTCTGCACGCTGTCCCAAAAAATGACAGGCCGTGGCTCCATGTTACGGCCCATTACAGGGGCATATCTTGCTGTATATGGGGAACTGGGACGTGTAGATCCCGTTTTGTGGAATGGGTTCTACAAAGACCAGCGTGCCGGAGGGTGATCCTGTCTAAGCAAGCTTGTAGGAGAAGAGAGATGCACCTCTGAACTCTGCGTCCTCTTTCACACAGTCTGTTTTCCCTGAGCTGTGGGGAAATGCTTCTCTTTCTTCATTCTCTCAACCTTGGGACTATTTTTTAAAAAAATTAGGAAGGAGACCATCTTTTCTTAAAGGCATGACCACAGGGAGGTGCTGTTACTAGTAGCTGTTTATTGACTAAAATCTTGATCTCACCTGGGCATACTTAGACTCTTCTAGAGAAGAATTACCTGTCCTGTTAAAAGTTTTCAGTTCCATGGCTGCTCGGCAGTGGGAGTGGGGGTGCAGAGTGGAAATACTTCGCGTTTAGGTAAACACGAATATTAGTTTGCAAAATCATAATTTAAATACAGTGGAAACTGCTCATGGAGTCATGAGGCAGAAGGAGCATTTGGGAATTGGAACTATCCAGTGGTAACCGCACGCTGGCCGCGCAGGGCGCGCGTGCTGGTTTTTTGGATCGCTTCCTACAAGCACAGCCTGAATCACTGCTTGAAATGGTTGGCAAGGGAGGCTTGATCTTTCCTTCTGACTCACTGCGTCTAATTGTTTCATACAAATGGAACTTCTTATATAGAACAGAGAGCACCATCCCAGATTGAGATGCAGTTGAGAGGGTTAGTCATTCTCCGCGGAGATGCGAGTTTGAATCTTTCAGAAGCAGATGAAGGAAGTGAATCTAGGTTTTCTGTATCTTGGATACAGCAAACTGCTTAAGCGAGGAAGCTGTTGGGATTTGGCATTGTGACTTCTTTACTGTCATTCTCTTGCTTAGTCATTCAGGCATTTATAAAAAGTAAGACCTGACTTGGACCCTGCAGGTGTGACGGGTGACAGTATATTTAACAGTGGGGAAGTTAAGGCTGATCTGCAAGCCCAAGGTCATATCCCAGAGCAACTGTGTGGTGCTGCCAACAACTGACTGATTTCTCATGTGGAGCTAGCGGGGTACTGATTGATTATAGCTTAAGAACAGCCGAAGATAAATAACTTGGGGCTATATAGGAAGTGATTTAAAACAACACTACTTTCTCAGTTCTTGTTGGATTTGTACACGTTACAGAGATAGTAAACACTATTTTTTATGTTTCCCCGTCATGAGTGTTTTCAGAGTGTTCTTAGCAAGGTGGACATGACGTATCTTTTAATAACTTTAAGTAATAAAAATTAACACATAATTACCTTATAGGGAAATCATGAGTATAGAGGATCTCTTCCAGACAAGCCAACCCCCTCTCCAACACCACCCTCCACTCCCACCCCCCGTTAGATAAATAAAGCAGAAACTCAGATAAAACAGCAGGTTGAGGATAACTTTTAAACAGATCATCACAGGTATCCAGAGGGAAGCCTAAGAGACTTACAGGAGTTTTGATGGAGAAAGGTAGCTGCCTGCTTTCTTCTTATGCTTCTGTTTATATTTCAGATAAATACCCTCAAATACTTACCTAATGTGAGATTTAACTTATGAATGTTCTTGAATTCATGGTTATCTTTGTGTATATTTAAATTACCTTTGGTATAAACTTTTAAACCCTTTTTATGTGTGGTTTTTTTTAATAGGCTGTTAAAAATGAAGTGAATGTGCCATGTTTGAAAAATTTTGTGGAGATGCTTTATCAGACTACCTTTGAATTGAGTTCAAGAAAGAAGCATTCGCTGGTATTTTAAAGAAATATTTCCAACTTCTCCATTTTGTTCGCCTTAGACCTTTAAGCTAGTACATTATAAGAGGAAAAGCTAACAGCTAATTAATTTAACTCTTAACTCCTCAGTTGAAGTATAATTAAATTCACGCTGTGCTTGTGCATTTGTTCTATTTTTGATTTGTTTCTTTGTGCAAGGTACGTGCTCTGTTATCTCACTTGAGATTGTGTTGGAATCAGTGCTTGGCTTTGATTGGTTTAGTCAGTTTTAGCTCAGAGTTATTTACCCTAATGTCTCTTCTAAAAAGAACTTGCATTCAGGGAGACTGTATTTAGATTATGTTTAATGAAAAGATGGAAGTGTCAGGCAAGACTTTTCCAGCACCATAGCGGCCTGCCCATAGCTGCGCTCTGCCTGTTTTTTCTCTCCTCAGACACTTTGTTTTTATTTTCCCATTATTTTTAATCTCTTTCAGATATTTATATCTGTGGTGTTCTTCCCGAAGCCTGTGTCTTAGCTTTTCCCCTTAAACTGCATCTAAGCAAGGATTTAAATCTCTTATTAATGCAGTATTTGGTAATTCTTGATGACCATGGGAGCCACGTTTCAGATTGATTCACTTTGATGGCAGTGTAGAGCTAAATTCTGCATTATGTTTGGCATATTCAGTAAATGCAAGTGAATTTAAAATGATTCCTCCTCACTTTCACGTTAGGCATGAGCTTTGCTTTCTGGTATTCGGAGCATATAAAGCATACGTCATTATACATTTTTAAGTAAGAATAACATAAAGTAGTTGATGTTAGTATTCACACTGCCATTTTATTTATAAAGTCAGAAACACTGTTACGTCAAGATTACAATTTACGTAGTCATCCTTATTTTTGCTCCATAACAAGATAATCTGCAGTCAGATTTGGTATTAATCACCATTATGTATTCTGTTTAAAGTATGTGGTGTTTAAACAAATCTTACATTACTAAAGCAAAGTCATGCTAGTCTGCATATTCAGACTTTATTAATTGTGCTTCTTTCCTTGTTACTTTTCCTCAAGGTCCAATTTTAATATGTCTGACAACCTAGTGTCTGCCTTGGTTTTCACTTAGTTGATGATTTGTTTTCTGAATGTTCTTAGAGGTAGTTCCCTCTCCCAGCATGTAGGATCCCATG
>NW_010241873.1:78398-78838 GCF_000690775.1 Eurypyga helias | reverse complement strand
GGGAAAGAGCGAATGTTGTACGAAGGGTGAGGAGACCTGCTCTCAGTCTCTGTTTGAGATCAGGCCTTGCGAGGGGATGAGCTGCTGTCTCGCTCTTACACCCTGAGCTCTCGCAGAGCGCAGGTTACCCCCAGGACAGCATGCCTGGCACGCGTGTCCTAGTGCAAGGGAAAGGCTGCCTTGTAGTGCTAAAACTTGGAGTAAGAGACGAGAATGAACTGTGTGTCACATCCTTAATGTACAAGACTTAGGAGGTCTGCAAAGAGCAATTTGATCGATTCTTTTTCCCCCCTACTCACAGGCTTTGTATCCACTGATCACCTGCCTGTTGTGTGTCAGTCAGAAACAGTTTTTTTTAAATAACTGGCACGTTTTCCTGCAGAACTGTTTGTCACATCTAAAGGTAAGAATCCTTTTCAATTCAGGAACTGTTGCAAATC
>NW_010241873.1:33456-78384 GCF_000690775.1 Eurypyga helias | reverse complement strand
TCGGCATTCTTGTGACAAATAAACAATGAACATTGGGCTGTTTAAAAGGACACTGTGAATTTTTTTTTTAATTAAATGTTTGATTAATTAAGTCTCCATCAGTATTAAGCTTAGTAGTAAGTTTTTGTTGTGCCATGTCTTGCTGGAAATAGAAGTCATGCCCTTGGGGACTATCAGTTTTATTGAGTAAAATCTACAGGAGAAGTATCTGCTAATAAATGCTACTTATGCCAGAGAAAGTACAAACTGTAATTCTTCATCTGCAACTTGTATGTGAGAAAATAAGTGTCTTACCACTCCTCTAAATAGAATGTATAGTAAGTGCAAAACTTCTCTCTCTTGTTCACTTATTGAAGGAATAGAAAACGAATAGGGCGTTCAGAAAAGAGATTTTATCTACAGCCTGCAACATATATTTTTCCAAACAAAAATTACAGTGTCCCTTTAACTTGCGGCTTCAGTTGGTAGCATTTTAAACATGAGTTGGTTGATAAAGAGATAGAGATACGTAGAAATTAGGAATTTGTTTTATTAACTTTCTTGTAGCATTAATTGTTTTACATGTTCTTTCCTTAATTTTGATTAATATAGTTCATGATTTTGTCTAATGTATTGATTTTGATAATTTTAATCAATTCTTTGATCCACCTTTACAATATTCATTGTGGTTAGGTATGAGTGACAATTCTGAAGCTTATTAGTAAAATACGTAAACCAGCATGAAGTCAAAAGAAAACAGGTTTAGCTGCTTGCATTGTTTTTAAGGGTCATTTTGTTTTCATGACATCTTTCATACTTTTCTGTTGCTTGTTGGGTTTTCGTATATTTTTCATCTAACACTGAAGTTCTTTTATAATATTTGCCTTGATTCTTGTTTTGTTGTTTATTTTGCTTATGGCAGCTGCTTTTGCTTTTATTTTTTAAGCTTTAAAAAAAAAAAATCTTACAAACTAGGAGTTGCGTTTTCTGGCATAGTGTCCATTGCTGATAATGGATGTATTAAAACTATAAATGCCAGTGAGTATAACTGGTAGTTGCTGAGCATGCATTTTATATTTTACTTAGTTTTGTTAACCACTAACAGCTTAACACATTTACTCTAAGGCTCTATTCAGCAGAAATTCTACATATGGATTTCTGCAATTCAGAATTTGCAGTATTGTGATGCTGTGCCATCAACAAGTTATTTAGGATATTTTATGGCTTGGTTTAGTTCAGCCCATCAAATACTAATGGTCTTTTGGGTGCCTACCTTCTTCAGAAATTTGTTGAGTTTAATCTTGAAAAATATACCCCCACTGTCCTCATGTGTCTTACGAATTAATGTGTTCCTTTGTTTCTGGAGCTAATTCAATGCATGCACTCTGTAATAAGTAATCTCATTAATTTATAAATCTGAATTTCAGTGTAGTCTTTTAGATTTCCCCTTCCCCATTTTATTTCCTGATTTCCTAATGACTAAACTTACTTTGTTTGCACTTACCTAAACGTGTAAAATGCAATTAGGCTTCCAAATCCATTGTCTCTAGTGTCTTCGTTATTTAATAAAGGAATTTTGAAAGTTACTGGGAGATACTTCAGAGTACTGAAAAGGTTCATCCGCCCCTTCCTTGTTAGTTAAAAATAGCGAATTAACGACAACACTTAACAACTAATGACGCAGGGACATTCTGTGAAGAGTACAGGCTCTTTAGCAAGTCACCAAGATGTAGCGCAGGTCATGGATTCATGGTGCTCTCTGTGTTCCCTGGTGACTGCCCAGGGCAAACTCTTACCCTGCAGTTAACACCGTGTGATCCTGCTTTGGTGACAGAAATAAGCAATTTCCCATTTGCCGTGGTGTGAAAGTCACATCTTTGCCGTTGCTCCGTAGTACCTGATGCGTAGTATATTTATGGCCTGCCTTACTCAGCAGTATCTCAGTGCTACGTTGTACTTGACAGTGCTCCTGAGAGTGCTCTGAATCCGAATCTGGGATTTAGCAGTATTTATTGCCCTTGTAAACTCTTTGTCCTGGGTTTCAGTGCACACGACCTTTGGTTGTCTTCAAAGCAGGCTTATTATATGGGGAAAGCATCCTAGCCTTGCGGAAAGGAGGAAGCCCAGGGGTCTGGACGGGTGCGAATAGCGGATGAGTGAGTTTAAGAGTCGTTTTAGACCAGCAGCATACCGAAGGGTGTTTGGCATAGAGCTGGCCTTGTCCCACAGAGCAGTTGGGATGCTGTTTCAGCGTTGAGCCCAGCCCAGTTGAGCCTGTTTCTTTACGAGCTGTAGCGTAAACAAAATTCTGAATTTGTTCAGCAGAAAATGACACTGGGTTAAACGTTTTACTTGCTTTCTTTGACTAGCGTTTAGATAGTTTAATTCTAGCAGGTTTGTCAGAAAGCTGATAGATTGTTGGATGAAGCCACGTTGTTGTGTTACCCTTACCGCCTCTGCCACGGAGAGGAAGGAACACTTAACAAAGCTGCTGAAATAGGAGAGAAAAGTGTCTGTCATTCTGCACCACTGTTGGGTGGAAAAGAATACTTTTTTTTCCCCACAGTTTAACCTTAGTGGCTGTTTACCACAAAACCTTGAAAGTTGGAGGAACGTTTTCTGCCACTATAGCAAAATCTGTATTTCTACTGAATAGAGTCCTTACTAGACAGCTACCTGTTGGTTTTGTGCTTTTTTTCATCTAACATGCATGTGCCTTCCATTCTCATGTTTGTTATGTTTTGCTGTCTCACGTTGCTTTATTTAGATGCCATCTAACAACAGTATCAGAAAACAAATAGAAACACTGCAGGTGAGTTAATATGTTGTTATGACTCAGTGAAACGTTGCTTTGTCTCATGTAAATACTTTGGTTTAGTTTTTGTGTTAATTGTTGTATTTTGTGCTTTCCTTTCTTTGTAAAAATGCTGTTAGGGCTGTTAGGAAGAAACAGGACCAAAAATAAAGAGTGAATGTTTCAAAGGTCTTTTTTTCTTGCCAGGGAATAAAGGAGAAAGATCAGAAAATTGTCTAATACCAGTTTTTCCTTAGGAGTAAAAATATGGCTTTGTGGGATTGAGTTTCAGTATCGCAGCTGGTTTACCTGAACAGCAGTGCATGTTTCCACTGGAAGTAAACTACCGATTCAAATATATGGGTGTTTTTCTCTTAATTAATTTCAAAAAGTGTCTTGCATGCAAGCAAACTTGAAAACATTTTCACAGTAAAAAAATAGTGAAACTGGTTTACTATAACATCTTGTAGTACACTAACTTGAAAGACTTAATGCTGTTGGTTTTGCAGGTTTTAAAAAGTAGAAATTGGTTTAGTTCAGAACAGAAGAAAAGTTTAACATCAGTATTAAAAAGTACTTTCTTCAGTAAGTGACTACATTTGACTAACATGGAAAAAATACTGTTTTGTTTCTTGCCTTCATTGAGATACGTTTCATTGGCTCATCTTAATGTGTCATGTAAGGCCACTGTAGATTTGTTCTTACTTTTTTGGTTTTGTAATAGAGATACAGTTCTTGACAGCTTATTCCATAGTCTGCTGATACAATTTATGCTAAAAGTTTTAGGGTTTTAAACAATACCATGTTTGGAAAAAACCCAACAAACAAACAAACAAAAACCCAACCAACCAACCAAAAAAAAGCCAGAAAAAAACCCCCAAAACCCATAAAGAAAACCCGGGGTGCTTTAGAATCTGACAGGCATCAGCTGAAGTGGCTGAAGTTCGTCCAGGTTGGTGAATTACATATATACTGCATTCTTCTTGCAGTGATCTCAAAGAGAAAAGGAAAAACAGACATATTAACACCAAATATACGAGATGTGTGCCATACATTAGACCCAAAAAGCCATTTTCTTCTAGTATATTTGTTTATCATAGAATCATAGAATAGTTAGGGTTGGAAGGGACCTTAAAGATCATCTAGTTCCAACCCCCCTGCCATGGGCAGGGACACCTTGCACTAGACCAGGTTGCTCAAAGCCACATCCAGCCTGGCCTTGAAGACATCCAGGGAGGGGGCATCCACAACATCGCTGGGCAACCTGTTCCAGTGCCTCACCACCCTCTCTGTGAAGAATTTCTTCCTGCCATCTAATCTAAACCTCCCTGATTTCAATTTATACCCATTACCCCTTGTCCTATCACTACAGGCTCTTGTAAAAAGTCCTCTCCCAGTACCCTTGTAGGCCCCCTTCAGATACTGGAAAGCTGCAATGAGGTCTCCTCGGAGCCTCCTCTTCTCCAGGCTGAACAAGCCCAGTTCTCGCAGCCTTTCGTCATAGGAGAGGTCTAGGAACTAGATTTAGTTCCTAGTTACAGGAAGAGATGACGAGCATTTACAAAGCTGTATTAATTTTGTAACCTTTTTAAAAGGTGAATGCCTCCTTACACTTTTTTTTTTTTTTAATGAAGAAGCAAATTTTGTTATAACTAATCAGAAGTAGCTGTATGGGATGATAGACCTCCTAAAAGATGGACTGTTGTTAACAAGTTCTAAAATACCTTCTACCTCTACCATTTTTTGTATTAGATACTTGAAAGCCAAGAGTAAATTTTTGGTTTGCTTTGGATCTGCAAATGAAGCTTCCCTTTGGACTATCAGAAGTAAGAAAATTGAAGCATTATGCAGTTCTAGACACCCCATTTCAGATAGACTTTGATAATGGGTGTATCAATGAATTCACCAGCCTACTTCGACCACCAGTAACTGTTGGCTTGTAGATAAAATTCGATGAGTAATAATATCATGGTTTCTTCTGTTTAAGTTGATTAAAATCAAAGCTATCGCAGTCTCACCCTCTTGTACGATTATGAGTGAGTGCTTCTTCCTCATAGTAGACCCTCTTGTATGATTATGAGTGTTTGCTTCTTCCTCATAGTAGCACTGCAGGTAAATTAACTGCACAGTGGGACAGTTATCTGTCTGAACACTAACCAGGGACAGATACAACTGCACTGCAGGTAAATTAACTGCACAGCGGGACAGTTATCTGAACACTAACCAGGGACAGGTATAACTTTTACTGGTTAGATTGTGTCTGGATCACTTTCCTAAATTTACGCCCTGCCTAGCTGCAAGCGTGCTAGTTCAGAGGCGCTGGCAGGAACACGCTGTTGAGTGTGAAGGGGAGGCAGAACAGCATTACCACTGGTATGTTATTACCAGTTATTCTCTCTAATGTTCTGATAAAGAGTCATGTGTGTTATTTGTCTGTGAAGCGCCCATTTTGCCTCTGTGATATTGCCCTGGTTTGCATTCCTTTCTTCTGCACACCTGCTGCTGACTGCTCTCCTAAACTGAACGATGGACTTAGACTTTGTGCCTGATCCAAAGCATCCACTCCGATCTTTCAAACTATAAGTTAGTTTGCTATACAGTAGGTATTTGTTACTGATGGCTTTCTGAGAAAAGCTCTTGGAAGCAATACACTCACAGTGTTGATCTCGAGAGGAATATCTGCTTTTTAGTTACTACTCTGCTGTCAGAGTGAGAGAAGTGTGAAATAATCTGGAATTACTAGTTAAATTTGTGTTGGAAATATGCAATACAGGGTTGTTTTCATTAAAAAACATTAAAACTTGTAGTTAGTATTAACCATGTGAGTTTTCCTGGTTAAAATATTCTCATAAGTTAAAAGAGGAATAAGAGAATTTTCTGAGTACCTCACAGACAACAGTAACTCTATTTTTCATTTATTTTACAGAATAAAGATCCCAAAATGTCTCGAGTTGCACTGGAATCTTTGTATAGGCTATTGTGGGTTTATGTCATTAGAATAAAATGTGAAAGCAACACTGTAACTCAGAGGTAAGTTCATTATGCAAAGGATTTTAAACTGTTGATTGCTGGGATTTTGCCCCACTGGTGATATCAGAAGAGATCCTGAAGCCAGCTCAGGGATGGTCTGATCAGGTAAACGGGGAACAAACGCTTCATCTTAATAGAGAAAACCAGAACAACTTGATTACTTTGAGGAGACCAGAGTCTACACTTGTCTTTGCAGGGATATATAGGGATAGAAGAGGGCGGAGAGCTAAGAAGCAGGTTAAAAGGCACTAATGGTACCATACAAATAGGGTATGAAGTATCCATCACTAAGTATGGGCTGGAAATCATAAGTTTTTCTTTATAAATTAGCATCATGAGAATTCAGAAGAGTCGTTCAGATTTTGCCCCTCCTCCTGGCTATTACTTCCTAGTTTAAAGCAGGATCTTGGTCACTTTTTGAATGATACTGTTGCCCGTGACAGTAGAGGGCTGTACTTTCTGTAGGTGGTCCTACCTGTCACGTGCTTCTGTATTATTTAGTGGTAACCTCCCCCACACACTCTTCCAGATTTGAACTGTAACATCTATGCTATGATAAAAATTAATCTTTAAAAGTGTTCTAATTTCTTTCTGTTTCTAAATTCTTGTAGCCGTCTCATGAGCATTGTATCAGCACTTTTTCCAAAAGGATCACGCAGTGTGGTCCCACGAGACACGCCTCTGAATATATTTGTGAAGATTATTCAGTTCATTGCTCAGGTAAGAATAAGTCTGGGTACAGATAGAAGAATAGGAGGAACATTATTTGGAAGAAATAAAAGTTTAAGGTTAGTTTGTGAAATATTTACACTGAACTAATGCTCTAATATCTTGAATAGAAATTCCCCAAATATGTATAACAAATGAAATTACTCGTTCTGTTTCTGCTATTGGCAAAATTATTTTACTTAAATTTCAGTAACTGTTGTGTATGAACATTATGATGATTAATATTTACACTTGTGTTGCACTGTTGTGCATGTATAGATATTAAAAATACACTAATATAATTAGTACATGCCATTATAATATTTTTACAAGGAACAAAGCATTTGAACAGTACTATCTATTTATGTTTAGCCTTGAGACTAGCCTCTGTAGACAGAAAAAAAAGATGCAATGCATTCAGTAGAGTTCAGTTAATGTTGTATTATGATTTACATAGTTCTAGGGGCTTCTGTTGTCCTACTATCAAAATGTAGGATATGATCTCACAAGATTAAACTCTTATTCATCCCTAACTTTATAGATTAGAGGTATCTTGATAGCTTGTCTGTGCTTCAGCTTCCAAAATGATTTGCTTCTGATCATACATGAATGAACAGGACACACAACCTTTTACTCTTCATACTTGTTTCCTAGGGCTCCTCTTCTCCTCTTCTCATCACTAATTTCTAGTTTTCTAAAAAAGTTCAGTTCATTTGTAGAAATGTGTCTGACCTGAGCAGAATATTCTGGGAATTTTTTCAGGGATAATGGTTTAACCATATCAGGGCATGAGCTATGTTGAATTGTACTATATTTAAAAAGAATGTTAAGTCATAAGAATATATGAGAAAGAAGATTTTTTTTTTTTTTTTTAAACTTTTAAGACATGGTACCCAGCACCTGTGCCAAGTCAGTAAATTAAGCTATGCATATGAACAAAAAGGAGATGATCATATTAATCTATTTTCCTTTATAGGAACGTTTGGATTTTGCAATGAAAGAAATAATATTTGATCTTCTTAGTGTTGGAAAATCACCTAAAACCTTCACCATTAATCCAGAGGTAAAAAAAGCTCATTACTTGTATACAGCGAGAACAGGGCATTGGGGGGTGTTCTGGGGGAAAGTGGTTAACTACTTTTGAACCCGGATGAAAGCAGATTAATGAATGTCTGAAACTGCTAAAACTGTTTTATTGGGTACAATTTATTTATTTATTATTATTGTGTACAATAATTGTATTGTGCGCAATTTCTGTTTCATTTCTGGTGAGTAAGCTAGCAGCAGTACTACAGTTCAGGCTCATTTCTCCAAGAACTTCACCAAGTATGTGTGAATTTTTGTTACAGTATGACTGAAAGTCTCTTTTTCAGAAAGTCCTATAGAGCTCTTACGGTTCAAGACCCGACCTAACAGATGAGATGTTCAAGCAATGTCTGTCTTCAGTATGTCATTCTTGAGACTTATATTAATCCTTTAGTGCTCTGTACTATAAAATATTCGGCGTATTAGCCTGTGCCAAGTCAATTAACCGGAATCAGAGTTGCAGGGAGGCAGTGAAGGCTTAAACTTTATTCTGGTTACTTTCATTACCCTAATATATAACATTTAAATAATACCCATCCCATTGGAACTGTACTGCTCTCTGTTTAAAAGAGAGGAAAAATGCAATTTGTGTCTTGCCTCATCTGTATTACTTTCATGTTATAATTTCTTCTGTTTTCTCTTTCATTTTTCTTCCATTTTTGCTATTGAAGAGGATGAATATCGGCCTCAGAGTCTTCCTTGTCATAGCAGATAGCTTGCAGCAGAAAGATGGTGAACCACCCATGCCAACCACAGGAGTTGTTCTTCCCTCAGGAAATACTCTGCGTGTGAAGAAAATTTTTCTTAATAAAACGCTGACCGATGAGGAAGCAAAAGTTATAGGTATGTTGTATTCTTTTGTAAGTTGGCATTTCGCTCTGTGCATTTATGTTCTCAATTACTCCTGAGCAGTACGTTTGTGTAACTATTTCTGCATTTATTTTAAATGTTGGCAAGAATCTAATGATAGTTTGTTTTAACAGAATTGCTTTGATGCTTTAGAGAGGGCCACAAGACAATATCGACTTTCTGGTGTCCAAGGCCAAATCCATGGCTTTTATTGAAGTGTTTTGCATTGCCAAATTATCACAAGGAAGCCTGAGTGCAATTAGTGTGGTAAATAGCATGGCAATTGTTGTTCCCTTGATGTCACTCCACAATGTCCCAGATGTCCCACAGCTGGAGTGGAGTAAGACGATTTTGATCCCAGCAATCTCTTGATCTCTTGGAATGATATCATTTTCTCTAAAGGACTGTTTCCACATATAAAATTTGAACTAGAACTAGAATTCTTGGAATTGAGTAAACAGAAAAGCAAATGGTTGCTTCCTTATGTTCTTTCTGAAAGAAAATTCTACTTTTATATAATACCTCCTACTGCTCATTTAACATGCATTTCTTTTGACACTTAAAGAGTGTGTTTCATGTCATCTTTTTGTACAAGAACAAATTTGTCCTAAGCTGAATAAGTGGCAAATACTGTAGTAAAAATGAGAAAATTAAGAGACCAAATGGAAGAGGTGATCGGAACTCTTTGGCTTTTCAGGAATGTCCATATACTACCCTCAAGTCAGAAAAGCGCTGGATAGCATTCTTAGGCATTTGGACAAAGAAGTTGGAAGGCCCATGTGCATGACGAGCGTGCAGATGTCCAATAAAGAACCTGAAGACATGATTACGTACGTACCGAATGACAATATTTTCACTGTCACAGATATGCCTTGATATTTTTATGCTGCAGTGTTGCGGATGCCACGTTTAAATGAGTGCTAATTCCATTAGTTAATGATAAACATTTTTGTTAGCTCCTTAGTTTTGACATGAAACTGAAAATATTCGTGGTGTACTGAAATAGATTTTACTGTTTTGTTGGTTATAAACTGTTTTTGTAGGGGTGAGAGAAAACCTAAGATAGATTTGTTCAGAACTTGTATTGCTGCTATCCCAAGACTGATTCCAGATGGCATGAGCAGGACTGACCTCATTGAACTGCTTGCAAGGTAAGGGAAATGAAATTCTGCTCTTAGCGGATGTTCCTTTTGAAATGCTGTGTGTATAGGAGTTTGTCAGTGCACTATGTAGTGTCAGTCCTCTGCATACAGAATCTGTTCTTCCTGTTCCTGCCTGCCTTCTGCAGTTGGTCACGTCTGGCCAAGTACCTCTCCAGAGCAGCAGGAGGTAAATTTATCCTGAAGACCTTGCACTTATTTTTAGAGAAATTTTTTTTGAAAAGTAGGAATTTATTTCTGTTACTTTGTTTTTTGAATGTGTCTTAATATTTTTGTTATTACTCTCATACTTTTTTCTCCTTTTTTTTTTCCTTTTTCTTTTTTCCCTTCCCCTTCCTATTACTATTACTGTAAATTATCATAAAGGCTTTCTTGTTTGACACTAACAAAATGTGAGAGAGTCACTTACGGGAAACTTTTCTTGTTCTCTACTAATCCTGCTTCCTTTTTCCATTTTTTTTTTTGATCCAACACTACCCATATTCTTCCATCCCTTACTTCAATTTAAATTGAATGTGCCTTATCAGTACTGATAAGTAGTTGAGCAACTGGACAGCCAGGTGTTTGCAGGTGGGTAGACGGAGCATTCAGTGAGAATACGTAGCTCTGGTACGTGCAGACAGGCTTTACGTATTACTAGAGTGATAAACCTTCCATTCTTAATTTTTCAAAAAAAATTTTAATACAAGAATGGTCTTGGTGCAGAAATATAGGAGAGCTTTTAGCTTTAAAATTATGAATTCATTTGCATATAGTGCATTGAGTTACATCTACTTGAAAGTTAGTAGTAATGTGAGAGAATAAGATTTTTCTAACACTTTTTTTTTTACTGTCAAAAATCACATAAAAGACATGAGACAAGTGATAATGTTTTGTCAAGTCTTGCATTATTTTGCTATAATACGAGCCCCTTGCGTTAGTAGCCAGTTTCAGATGTATTTAGTGCTGAATATGCATCTGTTTGGAAGTATTCTACATTGTACAGTAAAGAAGGAAGAGTTAACATCAAACTTAATTTATGGTTGGTTAATTTATCGCTGTTTGAGAGTATGCTAATCTAGGCTGATGATACAACTATTTTTTCTAAACAGGCTGACAATTCATATGGATGAAGAACTTCGTGCCTTGGCTTTCAATACTCTCCAAGCATTAATGCTTGATTTTCCAGATTGGCGGGAAGATGTTCTTTCAGGATTTGTATATTTTATTGTGCGTGAAGTGACTGATGTCCACCCAACGCTTCTTGACAATGCAGTAAAAATGTTAGTGCAGCTCATAAATCAGTGGAAACAAGCAGCCCAAATGCACAATAAAACCCAAGATTCTCAGGTATTTCCAAATAAGGTCCTTTGATGTTAAAACGTGGTTGGAATCTATGTACAATTTTATTACTATGCTTTATTGGTTTGCTAAGTAACAAAAATTCAGCTTACTTTCTTACAGTGCCTGAGGATTTTCAGACCTATTATTTTAGATCAGCATCTTTGCCAAAAAATTACTTTAATATTATTAAGTGTTACCTAAATACTTAATTCATGTTCTCATTTCTGCTTAATGAGACATAATGTGTGACTGGAAATATAGTAAGTAGGAGTGGTTAAACAGTAGAACTAGAAAAAAACCATGTTTACTAGCAAACGAAAGGTTTAAGTAATTTAATTTTATACAATCCTATACATAAGAGAATTACTTGTTTGGTTTTAATTTTGCCCTCACTGCATCATTCTTGTGAGAAAGTGAAATAAGAAAGAATAATGGAATGGTTTGGGTTGGAAGGGACCTTAAAGATCATCTAGTTCCAACCCCCCTGCCATGGGCAGGGACACCTTCCACTAGACCAGGTTGCTCCAAGCCTCATCCAGCCTGGCCTTGGACACTTCCAGGGACTTATTTTATGGTATTTCTTTGGACTGAATTCAAATAGATACTAAAAAAAGCGAAGTAGGTGATATTATGCCATTTTCATAATGCAAAATTGAACTAGTCACCAAACAGGCTCTAAATACCTCATGGTTAATTCTGCCGCTGCCAATAATGGAACTATAGCTTGGTTGTGTTTACTTTTTTCTTAAATTGCTTAACTTCTGCGATGTCTTTCTTAGCGTGGTGTATCCAATGGGGCTGCCCATACCCTTCCTCTGGAGAGGACCCTTTATTCCAGTGTATTTCACGTGGTGGAAGGCTTTGCTTTGGTCATCCTTTGCAGTACAAGACCTGCCACCAGGAGATTAGCTGTCAGCGTTCTCCGAGAAATAAGGGCCTTGTTCACGCTTTTAGAAGTTTCTAAGGTAAGAGTTGGTCACCCACTCTTGTGACTGCTTAGTGAAATGGCTTTTATGCTTTCTTTGAGCTTCTTATGCTTTGCTTTTTGTCTTTCTAGAGCGATGATGAGTTGGCTATAGATGTAATGGACAGACTAAGTGCTACTATCCTGGAGAGTTTCATACATCTCACTGGGGCTGACCAGGTAGGAGAGGTTTTATGTTAAGTGAGGTGAGGTCATTCTGCAAAACTGTCCCAAACAAATTGTATATATTTTAAATGATAGTGTCATCATGATCATGCTGACTTTATCAGCAATTCATCACCCAAAAAACCCCCACAAAACCCAAAACAAATCCAACAGAACAAGAAAACTCATGTTGTGAGGCTTCCAGATTGAAAGTGTGCCATTATGACACACGGACATTGTGTCTATAGCTGTTTTTTCTCACCTTGCTCATACATTATGATCTATTTGAAACAGACCACTTCCTTTTTCTGCAGCAATACAGTGTCTTAACAGTTAATGTGTCCTTCATCCATGATGGACCACCTTCCCAGAGAGGGTGGTGAGGCACTGGAACAGGTTGCCCAGAGAAGCTGTGGATGCCCCATCCCTGGAAGTGTCCAAGGCCAGGCTGGATGAGGCTTGGAGCAACCTGGTCTAGTGGAAGGTGTCCCTGCCCATGGCAGGGGGGTTGGAACTGGATGGTCTTTAAGGTCCCTTCCAACCCAAACCAGTCTATTATGATTCTATGATGGAAGCTATAACTATTAATGAACAAGAGCTGAATTCCACATTTATATGTCTATCATTAAATCTTAAGTATGAGGGAAAAGCTCTTCTGATTTTTGGTTTAGGTAATAAGTTGGGATTCAGTGATAAGGCAGTGATTAAGTTTTAGAGTCTGGAATGTCTCGGAAGAATTAAGTCATCATGAGTGAAAGGGCCTTTTTCTAGAACTTACTATTTCCTAATACCCAGTTCCTTCCCTTACATCATGTTTATGTAACTGTCCACTTTAGGAACTTCTGTAAAAACCTCCATAAGTTATGTGATTTATCTATTCCAAGTGTGGTTTTGACACTGATACTTTATTAGATATTTAACAATAAAAAGTTTGTTACTTACTATACATGGATATTAAATACTGCCTCGTTCTCTTCTTTTTTATGCACACAGACTACTTTACTCTACTGTCCCAGCTCAATAGATTTACAAACTCTGGCTGACTGGAATTCCTCCCCAATCAGCCACCAGTTTGATGTGGTCAGTCCATCACATATATGGATATTTGCACATGTGACTCAAGGCCAAGATCCGTGGATTATAAGCCTCTCAAGTTTTATGAAACAGGAAAATCTTCCAAAACACTGCCCAACAGCTGTAAGCTATGCTTGGACGTTTGCTTATACCAGACTCCAACTGCTGTCTCCACAAGTGGATATAAAGTAAGTTAATTTCCAAAGTAAATGCAATATATTATACTGACTATTCTTTCAAGATTTATCATCCTTGTAGTGTCGTCATGTTTCAGTGAGGTGACATAGGGACTGTTAATATTTCCTGTGGGTTTAATTTGGCTTTATATAATAAAAAATTAAAGCACTTCTATCTGGAAAAAAAGTTATCTGCTTTAAAGATTGCTTAATTCATGCCTTTGGCCATATCCTAGTTCAACAGGCTTGACTATAAAAGCATATGTTATGTGCAGGTCTATTCTGAACAATTTATTCAGAGTGTACCATGTTAACAATTTTGGAAGCAATGACATAAATTCAGTAGAAAACCAAAGTAAAACCTGATAAACTTCATTTACTGTACTGAGCTTTTTTTTAATTATTTTTATTTTAATAGCAGCCCTATCAATGCGAAGAAAGTGAATACTACTACAAGCAGTGACTCCTATATTGGGCTCTGGAGAAACTACCTGATTCTTTGCTGCAGTGCAGCATCTTCTTCCAACTCCTCCACCTCCACAGGCTCTGTGAGATGTTCCCCTCCTGAGACGCTGGCGTCTACTCCTGACAGCGGTTATAGCATGGATTCAAGAGTAGGTTCTTCTAATGCTTACTGCAAATAAGTTGACATGTTATTGGAAGTAGAAACACCAGAGGGGCCTAATCATGAGTCTTAAACTGGTGTAATTTGTTTGTAAACATGTTGTACTATACACTTGCCTTTCATTTGTTTAGAATAGTGTTTTGGTTTGCTTCTCTCAATCCGTGCTGTAGAGGCTTTTCTGCTTAGTTATTTTTTTTTTTAAGTCAAAATCTAGTCATGGCATGAAAACATTAACCCAATCTCAAAGTCTTCTGTAGTGGTAATGACTAAGTGTTTTATTTACCATTAAGTGTTTGGAGTTTCTGTGTCAGGAGACTTCTGTACTTCTGAGCAAGTAGTCTCACAATTCAGTGACGTGTTCAGGCATGATGTGTCTTCTTACTTTTCCCAACCACAGTCAGTTTTCTGTCTGCCTTGCTTCATATCACCTGCAAAACCTTGTTTTTTCTTCCTGCTGCTTCTTTTTGTTCTTCTCCTTTTTGGCTTCCTATAGGAGGTACAGTAGAGGTGAAGATAACTCATGGAATATGCAGCAGACTTTTGGCAGAGGCAGATAATTGTTTGTTACCAAGATCCTTTCCCAAAATCTGAGAAACCGTAGGCTGCAAGCTTTGTTCTCGTCGAGAGCAGCAGTGGAGTCTGAGGAGTTGTCTGCTTCCTCTCCCTAAGGAGGGCAGATACACTCAACGTGCAAAGCGTCTGTATATTGTGTTGAGGCATTCCTTGTCATCTGACAGTGAAAATTCAATTAATACAAGGATCAGAGAAGTAGTTAACATTACTGCACTGTTTCAGGAAGTCTTTTTCCATGTCAAGAATCAAAAATTTCATTTTTATCACTTTAAGTCACTGATTAGTGTGAGAAGACTGTAAAATTACAGGACATGTTTTAATGTCCCACCACTTGATTGTTTAGTAACTACTACATTCTGGTTTATTCTGGTTTTCTTCTTAGGTCATTGGCATTCCATCCCCTTCCTCCCTGTTTAAGCACATAGTTCCAATGATGCGCTCTGAGAGCATGGAAATTACAGAATCCCTTGTGCTGGGACTTGGCAGGACCAACCCAGGAGCTTTTAGGTAACTGTTGTGTTTCACCTCGTTTTATGCTACTTGATTACAAAGCTGGGGAATCAGAGCTCAGAGGAAAAGGTTTCCTTTTCTTCCTTTTAAGAATTTTTCAAAAGCTCTGAAAACGGCTCTTTGTCTTGCCATGCAAGCAGCTCTGCTCCTGCAGAAGAAACCAGGGATTGCTAACACTCTTGGTTTTGAATGAGATGATGCTTCTCTCCCGTCACTTGTGTCCCATGTTATGGCAGATAAGGAGCCAAAGATGTATTTGAAATCATAATGCCAAGTCCTCAGTTACAGTATTCTGTTGGCCTCCTTTGATAATCTTAAAGTTTTATATCATATCTGACTGTTCTACCAGGAGTAAAGCAAGGCTTTGTCCCATGACCCTGGAGATCTACTGAACAACTTAAATCATAATTGTGCTCTGCAGCCCTAGAAAATGCTTTCAGAAAGGATTTTACCAAAAATCCATGTTTTCTAAATCAGAAACCATTCACCAAACTTCAAAAAAAAAAAAAAATCTGATTCTCATCCATCTTCTGATTTTATTTTGAATTTTATGTCTTGTTTCTGATGACCAGCTTTTTTCCTCTTTCCAATGTATATACTCACACCAGATGGTAGCTGTAGCCCACCCTTCACCATTGCAGCTCTGCACTGATATGTTGTTTTGGGTTTGGGTTTCTTCAAGTACTGTTCCTCCCCACTTGGTATTTTTTACTTTGGAACATTTTTTATTCTAGATTATATGTATATGCAATCACTTAAACTTGCTAGAATATGGGCTTGTTCAGCCTGGAGAAGAGAAGGCTCCGGGGAGACCTTATTGCCCCTTCCAGTACCTGAAGGGGCTACAAGGAAGCTGGGGGGGACATTTTACAAGGGCCTGTAGTGACAGGACAAGGGGTAACGGGTTTAAATTGAAAGTGGGGAGGTTTAGATTAGATCTCAGGAAGAAGTTCTTCCCAGAGAGGGTGGTGAGGCACTGGAACAGGTTGCCCAGCGAAGCTGTGGATGCCCCATCCCTGGAAGTGTCCAAGGCCAGGCTGGATGAGGCTTGGAGCAACCTGGTCTAGTGGAAGGTGTCCCTGCCCATGGCAGGGGGGGTGGAACTAGATGGTCTTTAAGGTCCCTTCCAACCCAAACCAGTCTATGACTCTGTGAATATTCTTTTCTCTTTTTCTCTTTTTTGTTTTCTGTTGGAAGAATTGTCATGCTCCAACAACTCTAAAGTAGAGACAGTAGTTACTATCTTAACAAATTTTAAAGTAAAACCAATATGCTTTTACCTTAGTGTAATTAGCAGAACAAACAGGAAATGTAACCACAGCATCAAACCATGTTGTTTTTCAGTTTTCATAGCGACTAGTCTGACTTGTGTCACCATAGCATTATTGGCCTTACACAAACTGTATTAACAACTAAATGCGTCATGACAACTGAAAGAGCATTGTATGATAAGCTGCCAACATATTTTCTTTCTAATATATAATAATATCTATTTGCACCATAAGACTTTGTTAAACCTTGAATATGAAATTAATCTGTGACAGAAATACTTAGTGAATGCAAATTTAGTGGTAATTATTGAGACATCCATTTGGTAGTCTGTCTTTTAAATGAGGAAAATATTTTTCTAGGAAACATCTCTTTTAAATGCTGATTTATTTCAGAAAGCTACAAGTAAAGAAGGAAAACCTGAGGTTGTTTTAAGTTGTATTGTAACACTAGTTGCGGTGAAACATCTTTCATTTGAAACATTAATTTAATGGTTGTTTTTATCCTTTTAATTATTTTATTTTAATTCAGGGAACTAATAGAAGAATTACATCCTATAATTAAGGAAGCACTTGAAAGAAGGCCGGAGGTAATGAGAGAGTTTCCATGATGCTCAGTACACACTTCTAACTAGCTTCTCACAAATGGTAGTAAAGAAATGTTAGTTATGTTCTTTAATTTCTGCTCCTAAAAACTGTCAGTATGCCATATAAAAAGGTGAGGTCTTACTTTTTTAAATGATTGTGAGATGTTTACGCTAGAAGAGCTTTGTATTTGTTTTTGAGCTCTGTATTATTCCTGTGCCAGAGGTTCTGTGATGAAAGAATTACTGTAACCTTTTCTACAATCTTTTTTATTCCTTTTACCTAAGCTCAGTTTTGCAAAGTTGTTACTTTGTTTTATCATCAGTAACATGCACACAGTTAGTAATACCTAAGACCTAGAACTGAGTTCTGCTGCCTACCAACTTTATTTATTTTAAATTTACAAAGCCTGTGAAGTCACTTGACTGACTGGTGTGACTGAAGATTTCTGATGGGACAGCATGTTTTACAGCAGGGTTTAGAATCTTCAGTAGATATTCATGTAAATAATAATCTCTGCAAACACAAACTCAGAGATGATTACTCAGTATTTTTTGTGGTAACAGTCATATTCTCATTATTAACTAGTTTGTAATGAAGTTCAGATGATGGAAATGAACATCACTTCTGTTTCAAAGTGTTACTGGGCTGTAGTGTGTTTTGTCAGTCTTGCATGAAAATATGTAGAAAGATTGGCATTTTACTTCAGTTTATCATTTTATATGTTGCATTTGGCTACAGGACACTGATTTAAAAGTTATTTTGATAATGCATGTAATAGCACACCTGGTATATATTGGAGTTGTCATGGAAAAATTGTGTTCATTGTCTGGTTTATGAAAATTTCTAGCAATTTTGGTAACTCATCTCAAAATTGATAATTGATGCCAGTTGTACGAGAAATATAAGAACGCTTTTATATGCCACACTGGTTTTATACTTAGTTTTTCCTCTGCTTCATTTAATCTTGTGCTTCCTCTGTTGAACAGAACATGAAACGACGCAGGCGTCGAGATATTTTACGAGTACAACTAGTACGAATATTTGAGCTGTTGGCAGATGCTGGTGTCATTAGTCACAGGTAGGGGCAGCCCTGATGAGATGATGTTCCTTACGCTTCTGAATGAAGTCACTAGTATTCTTATGACCCACGGTAAAAAGTGTGCAAGATTCTTCAGTGAGGTTTAGTACACCACTAAATAAATAGACACGGTTTTATAAAATTTGGAATTTTTCTGGCTTTCTAATCCCTCCCCGGCGATACGGTTTGTCTCTGTGCTTTATTTAAAATGCTGCTGTTCCCTGGTACATTGCTGTGAACAGGCAGTGTGTCACGTTCCTTTTTGTCTGTGTGTGCCCAAACACAGCACCAGTTACACAGATCCAAAAACGCAAGTTACAGCTCTTTCATAATTGGTCTGGAATTCTTCCTCACCTGGAGTCCAGAGGCTATTCAGTGTGTCCTATACAGAGAAGGCTACTGCTCATTAATATTGGACCTCTTTCTTCCTGAGGCATGCTGGGTTTTTTCCTCAGTTTACCCTACTTGTCTAGGGACACTGTGAAAGAAAACTTATAATTCTGGTATATGTTTTACAAGTCTCTTGCAAATTTAATTCGATGCAGGTGGAGTTGTAGAAGAGGAAGCAGGCTGGGAGGTGGTTAGGCTAACTCCTCCCATTCTGTTAGACAAGGATACTTAAACATTTATTTGTCAACTGTAGCAATATAATCAGTGTGAAATTCTCAATCTTTAAGCAAGCTACCACAGTGTAGTTCAGGATATTGCCTTAGAAGCATTGCTGGAATGGCTTTCTTCCTTTTGGCATGCTGTTTTTTCAGGGTGCAGCTGTTAAAACGTACTATTCCTTCTTATTTTTTAAAGTACTGGCTGGTGTTTAATTAACGTATGTAAAATACCTCCTAACCACAGTCTGCACCCTGGAACTTTGTGAGCTGTTCTCTCTGAAGCCAGTCTGACTTTGTGGTGGAAGTTAGCAAGAAATCAGGGGTTATCATAAACCTCATCTTTTTATGCCTTTAAAAGGGCATGCTTATTACTTGTCTGCAGTACAAATGTGGAAGGATGGTGGAGGAAGCAGAGAGGAAAGGAATTGCCACCCTTCTAACAGTTGTTTTTCCAAGGAGGGCAGATATGAATCACGTGCAGTCTTTAATCTCCTTATTTAGCTTAGTACTGATGTCTAGTCAGATGCTAAAGCGACGTGAATGGGAAATGAACGTATAAAATGGATAAATTGCTTTCATCTGCTACTAGCCAATCGCCTGTCATGAAGTGCTGGACATCTGACTCCGCAAGGCAGTGTGTAATACAGATGTCTACACTCAAGTAGTAGTCTTGATTTTTTCTGGTTTACAAATGGTGTGGTTTTAGTGGGGGCTGGGTTGGGTTGGTTGGTTGGGGATTTCTATTATTTTGTAACATTTGTCCCCAGTATAAGATCTAATTCTGTGGAAAGAAGAGCGATTTCTGATAGTGGGCCTTGATTACTTCCTTTCACTGGAGCTTTTTATTTAACACTGAAAAAGAAGCTGTGTGAAGAAATGACTTTGAATTAAATATTTGCTGTGATGAGGTGGTAGGTTTGGGGTTTTTTTTTTGAGACAAAAATAAGGATTGTTTTCAAAAATCATTGTATGTATTTATCACACTGTTTGATTTTATTTTAAGTGCAAGTGGTGGCCTTGATAATGAAACACATTCCCTCAACAACACTTTACTTGAGTATGTCGATCTAACGAGACAACTCCTAGAAGCAGAAAATGAAAAGGATTCTGATACGTTGAAGGATATCCGATGCCATTTTAGTGCCTTAGTGGCAAATATCATACAAAATGTTCCAGGTATGTAGAAATGCTTTAGTAAGTTCTGATGCCTGCCTTTATATAAAAAATGCCTGCCTTAATAAAAAATAATTGTATATATAGAAAAAAAAAATAACAGCAACAAAAAAAACCAGCCACAAAAAATAAAGAAACAAAAATCCACTTTTTCTCTAACTTTAATAAAAATAACTTATGCCATCAGTTTTGTATAGAACTTCAGCATGAAGAGCTTCTAAGAGGGATTTTTGGTACTGTTTGGAAGCGTACAAGTAACTTAGCAAAAGACTTGTTGGTTGGCAGTGCATTTAAATATTCTAGACTAATACATACCTTATTCTGGTACACTCGTGGCATTAAACAGGACAATAGTAAACCTACATCCAGCTATTACGCTGTTGAAATAATGTGTCTTTACTTTGTTTTTTCCTTTTATATTCATTGTTGGGGCCTGTTTCTGTTTTACATACTTTATTTTAAAGACAGATAAGAGTAGTGTGTCTAACTGTGTGTTTTTCTTACAGTACACCAGAGAAGAAGTGTCTTTCCACAGCAGAGTCTACGCCACAGTCTATTTATGTTGTTCAGTCATTGGGCAGGTCCTTTTAGCATCATGTTTACTCCCCTGGACAGATACAGTGATAGAAACATGCGCATAAACAGACACCAATACTGTGCATTAAAGGTATTTTAGCACTTTTTGAATCTCAGAAATAGATTGTCAGGTTGAATTTTCTAATGCAAATTTAACATTTGGGCTTTTTGGATGTGGTCTTCACATTCTTGTTGCCATTCATGACTTGGTTCTTTTTCTGTTCTGTCTACATCTATATTTATGACAGTTGGACTTTTTCCATACTGGAAACTATTGCACTTGCTATAGGAATTTCTGAAAATCATCAGTAAATGTTCACTTCCCATGATTTTAGCCCTCATTTGCCTAAGGAGAAAGGCTTTCGTGTAAAAGTACATATGTCAGCATTTCAGTATTGACAGCTCCTTGTTTTTGGGAGTTGATAAAATTATGATTTGATAATTTCTTGAATAAGCTGCTAAACAGTTTTTTATTACCCTTGGTTTTCATCCCTTGAGAGAATAGAAGTTATTTTTCTGATGTTTTAATTGGCTTGGTAAAAGCAGTTCCTGTATCTGAGTTATTAAAATGTGGTGTTTTTCAATTACTTTCTAAAGGCTATGTCTGCTGTACTGTGTTGTGGCCCTGTTGCAGATAACGTTGGGCTCTCATCTGATGGCTATTTATACAAATGGCTGGATAATATTTTGGATTCACAAGATAAAAAGGTAATACAGGCAATGTCCACATTAGTTTGCAACTATCAGTGTCTTCAGCATACGCTTTAACGAGGTTTGTGGTCAGATTGGCCTAAATGCCTTAGAGTGGATTAAGCTCAAAGCTGTTTTCATAGTGCTTTTTTTTGCACTGCCCTTAGTATGTGTATTCACCCTGTTGAGGAAGGCAGTCCCTGATCCCAGCCTAAGAATAGACAAATCAGAATGGAAAAGGCAAGGAGCAAAACATTGTACTAAGTTGTTATAGTAATAAGCAGATCTTTTAGAAATTTACAGGTGATGAGATTTTGAACTCTTCTGAGACTGTAGAGTCCGTTCTGAGTCCTGTGAAGTGACAAAGCCCAGGCTTTACATCTGAGCAGTAAGGCAGACTTTAGGTTTCAAAGGTAGGGCCTCCAGTGCACCAATACTAGGACTACCTTAAAATACAATCCAGTGGGCCACTTTGATTCAGGAGAACGTGCAAGTCTCCGTGTAGATCTGTCCCTTGTATCCCATTGGAATTCCTGCATATATTTAAGTGCTTTTCTGTATCTGATGCTTTCCGGTCAGTGTTCGGCTTTTAATAGGACAAGTCAAAATAATAAATAGCTCAAGGTAGTCTTGGAACTGATGGGGGAAAAAAAAAAGTCAGTAGAGTGATGTAGTTATTTGCTTCAGTAATTTATGACTGTGTGTGCAAGTTGAACCTTAAACAGTTTGATAGAACTATGTGCTGTTATTCTAAGCTGAGGTCTCACTGGGTTTAAATGTAACCAATTTTTTGTATTGCAGTTGTTTGGGTTTTTTTGGTTGTTTTGGGGTTTAATTTATTAAATATCTATTTCCCTATTTTATGCCTTTTTAGTAAGTTCGTCTTTTTTTTCTATATTTATAAATACATATTGGTTCGTTTCTGGAATACAGGTTCACCAGCTAGGCTGCGAGGCAGTCATGCTGCTCTTGGAACTCAACCCTGACCAGAGTAACCTCATGTACTGGGCCGTAGACCGGTGTTACACAGGTTCCAAGCGGGTGGCAGCTGGCTGTTTTAAAGCCATAGCCAGCGTGTTCCAAAACAGGTACTACAGCGTCTTTCAGAACTTTAAACTTTCATTGTCAAAGTGTACTTTCATGTAGAACTGGGGTTTTTTCCTCCCTCAAAGAGAAAAGATGACCTCTGTGTGTGTCTATGTGTTCCAAGTGAACCTTCTCAAAATGTTATGTTATCCCGTACCATATCTCCTGTAAATTAAACTTTAATAAATTCAAATTTTACAAAGCCAAATGTGATTTTACTTATTTCACACTTGCAATTTTTCCTTAGGGATTACCAGTGTGATACAGTGACCCTCCTGAATCTGATACTATTTAAAGCAGCTGATTCTACTAGGGCTATCTATGAAGTTGCTATGCAACTATTACAGGTTTGTAAGCCAATTTTGATTAATATTTTTTCCCTTTTAAAAAATCTCTTATTATTTGATTGTCCCTTCAGTAATGTTGGGTATTGGGTTGCTTTTGTTTGTTTTGTTTGGGGTTGGGTTTTTTTTTTCCCCTCTGTTTTGGTACATAAGCCAGATCCTGGTACAAATAGACTTTAGCGGAAGTGTGTCCTTTTGATGAACTAAGCACTCAGGACTTGTATTTTCATAATATCTGCTTTTTCAAGAGCCAAAACCTAAATCAAGCTGCTTCTGTTTTGGCCCTGAAGCAGTGGTATATTGCTCCATTTGTCCAAGTATATTGCTTCCCATCCCTTTAGTCTGCTGGGGTGGCAGTCAGTTTGATGACTTTTGCATTAATAACAAATATTTTTTTCACGTATCTGCGTGGAGAGAGGATAGTGAAAATCTTGTTAGCCATTTGATTTACTTTTTATATTCCTTTCCAAGGTCATTTAGTAGTAAGCTTAATCTTACAGGCAGTGTTAGTGTTTAAAAATGAATAAATAAATCTGTTCTGCTTGTGGCTCAGACCACACCAGACTTGGAGTTTTTTTCAAAGGTTGTTGTTGTCGGCTCAATTCAATAGTAAAGCCCCTGCTGCAGTACCACCCCTGTTGGTACGTTGTCACTCACACCACCCTCCTCTTCAGCCCCGTCTGTCTTCTCAAGTGAACACCACTGCTGAAGGTCAGCCAAAAGTGACTTTTAAAGTATTAAAGTGCTTTAGCCTCCTGCTGCATCTCTGCCACATCCAAGCATATGTAGCTCCTAGCCATGTTTAAGAAATGAGCAGAAGTCGGTAGTTTGGAAATACAAATGTTCAATAGTATTTCACATTTTGTTATAGAGGAATTTGTATTTAATATGGTGTTTTGTGAAAGCAGATTTCTGAAATGTGTTGCTGGAAACTCAAGTGGAGTGAGTCTTATGTTGTCTTCTGTGAAATTACCAGTGTTGGTGAATACTGTAGATGTACGGAGATCTGCATAGATTGAAAGCATTAAAGTGAGAGTAGATAGATTAATGTAAAAGGTGGTTTTGTTTAAAGATTTCCATTGTAGTTCTGTGCTTAGCTTCAAATTCTGAACGTTACCGTTACAGATCTTGGAACCAAAGATGTTCCGTTATGCTCACAAACTGGAAGTGCAGCGGACGGATGGGGTTTTGGGTCAGCCTTCTCCTTTACCACATCTGTATTCTGTGTCGTATTACCAACTTTCAGAAGAATTAGCAAGGACTTATCCTGAGCTAACACTTGCTATCTTCTCAGGTATGGTTTTAAAACAAAGCAGAAAACTTCATCGGGTCAAGTGTTGCACAAAATGTGTAATTCTTACTTTTCAATAATTAAATTGTATGTAATGCACTAAAGTCAGGACAAGAAGATAACATCATCATATTGAATGGAGAAAACGGAATTTACTGAGTGTCAATTTTTGTTTACGTTGAAATATATTCAAGAGGAAACAACATGAAGCAGATAATTTTACTGACTTTCTAATAGCCCTGAAAAATCACATTAGAGAAATAATTTGCAACTGTGTTTCAAAATTATTCTTCTGTTCTTTCTAGTGTTTTCTTATTTACTGTAAATTGCTGAAAAATAATATTTTTAAACAATTACAATATTAAACTCTCACATCAATTTAAAAAACTACCAGGACTAACATGAGGAAGAGAAAATCTTAAAGTTGTTTTTGCCAAAATTGGTATATTTTAACATGCTCTAGGTTTTCAGTTCTGTCCTCCAATTAAATATATATTTGCATATACTGCTGTGGTTTATTCAGCTTAGTTTGTTATCAGTGCCTTCAGTTAGCTTTAATGAAGACTGCAGGCTTTATTGTTATGAAATAGTGCCAGTCAGCTGAACAAAAAATTACGTCTGTATCAGCATTACTTTATGTCAGTAGGGGCTGCTGGGCTCATGGCTGTTGTTTTTACTGAAACAATTCTGGTTATTGATTTGCAATTTGCGTGTTTTGGAATAACAGAAGTCAGTCAGAGAATCCAAACGGCTCACCCGGCTGGGAGACAGGTGATGCTGCATTATCTGCTGCCATGGATGAACAACATTGAGTTGGTAGACTTGAAGCCTTTGCCAACCATTCATCGGCAAGAGGAAGATGAAGAAGATTCTTTGAAAGACAGAGAAATGATGGTGAACAGTCGACGATGGCTACGAGGAGAAGGCTGGGGATCCCCACAGGCTACAGCGATGGTTCTGAACAATCTGATGTATATGACTGCAAAGGTAAAACTACTTACTGTAGTGCTCTGGCTTGCTTCAGTGGATTGTTGGGTTTAGGGTGCAAGGAAATACTGTTCAGAGATACTATGTAAGAAAACTTTCAAGAGTTAGTGCTCATATTGGATCAGTTGCATTTGTATACCCAAAATATACCATATTACAAGTTATTACAAGAAATACAGAATATGTAATGTAAATGTTGTCGTAATTGTTCTATATAGTAACAGTATGTAACTGCTGTTTGGCACTATAGATGTCTAGCTGGGTAGATAATACCAAGTCACCTGTTCACCTGTGATCTCAAAGTGGAGTTCTGGAACAAATCTTGTTGCCAGAGGTTGATAGACCCTCCTCCTTCCTCCGACAGCTACTTCCAACAGAGAAAAAGGATTGGTCACATCCAGTGCTCCTGCCAATTCTTGATATCTTTGAATCCTACTGATGAGAGATGATGTTTTAGGCTACAAATTAAAAATTCTTGGCAGCATGTGATCCATGGAATTTTATGCAGGATTGTCAGCAAGTGGGAGAATGGACCTCTGATAAATTTAGAGAGCTTTTTTTCCTATCCATATGTAAAGAAACTCACATATAAGTAAATATTTGTATACTTATGTAATGTACAAAGTCTATGTTGTATAAACGTAAAATATATAATAGGTATAAATACGTTCAGATATATTTTTAGGTATTTATAGCTATAAAAGAAAATAGTTATTTCCAGAATGTGTTAGAAAAATTAGTATATGTGAAGGCCTCATTCTGGAATGTTAAAAAGGCAACAGCTTCTTACGGGTCTTATGTCTCGTTTTCCTAAAATCTGTCCCACTTGGTGTTTGAAAGTAGCCTGTATTTGCCATGTTTTCTACTGGAGTTTTCAGGAGAGATACTTATTTTGTTTTCTAGTATGGTGATGAAGTGGCTTGGTCAGAGATAGAAAACGTCTGGACTACTTTGGCAGACAGCTGGCCAAAGAATCTGAAAATAATTTTGCACTTCTTGATCAGTATCTGTGGCGTGAACAGTGAGCCCAGCCTTTTGCCTTATGTGAGTATGGGATACATGTCTCCTTAGTGCTCTTGATACTTTGTTACCTGTGTGTCTGGCAGCAAAGATCACCAAACAGCAGTGTGAGGCAGGATTTCTAGTATCAGAATCTCCAGTCACGTGATAGTGTCACTCTGTATTTCATGCCCCGTAAATACTATGAACAAATCAAATTCAATTCTTTTCTTCTAGTTACTTTGGACATCTATGTCCAGATTTCAGCATTAGTTTCAGTTAAACCCAGAATTAATGGAATAGGCTTGAGAAAGGAAGTAAGCCAGAAAAGGATATCATACCTCAAAGATACCTGAGGCTTCCTTAAGACAACTTAGTGACTATTCCAGTTTACTCAGGGTGGTAAGTCTGAAACAGTCCATTACCCGTCTTATTAGTTATGAATTGTCAAAATTTACCGTGTACTGCGTGGACCATCGGCCTTATTTATTGAGTAAACTATAAAAAATGGAAAAGACTTGTTCATTTTTTTTTCCTTCCTTTGTCATAAAAAGGAAGCTCAAGAGTTTGATTGCTAAATTTAGATTAATTTTATTAGGAGCATACACTGAACAACGTCTTTCCGTCCTAAAATGGAAATCCTTGGAACAGTTGGTTTCTGTTCATTAGGAAGAATTAGATAGGTCTAGAAGTAATATTTTTAGTAGCAAGTTGTTATAGGATTTGCTAATAGACAAAAAAACCCTAGATATGAGGTAAACAAAGGAAGAAAGAGGAATCTGTTTTAAGTATCAGGACCTATAATATTATGTAGTTCTTACCAAGGGCAGCTTAATCTCTTCATTGATTGACAGTCATTTTAACTGCATATCAGGAAATCTAGCTCAATGTGCAGCCCAAAATCTCTGCATACACAGTTTGAACAAGTTTTACATGAGTCACATGCCCTGGATCACTTGCATCTTTGAGTTCTCTCAAAAGGATGGAGATAACAGGACCTATAATATTATGTAGTTCTTACCAAGGGCAGCTTAATCTCTTCATTGATTGACAGTCATTTTAACTGCATATCAGGAAATCTAGCTCAATGTGCAGCCCAAAATCTCTGCATACACAGTTTGAACAAGTTTTACATGAGTCACATGCCCTGGATAACTTGCATCTTTGAGTTCTCTCAAAAGGATGGAGATAATGTTTTTTTAATAAGGTCACTGTAATAAGAATTTTATTTGTGTACTTACTATTTTATATACATATACTTTTTTTGGTGACAGGTAAAGAAAGTTATTGTTTATTTGGGTAGAGATAAAACAATGCAACTACTAGAAGAGCTGGTGAGTGAACTTCAGCTTACAGATCCTGTCAGTTCAGGAGTCACCCATATGGATAATCCACCATATTACCGCATTACTTCCAGTTACAAAATCCCCTCTGTCACTTCAGGTGAGAATTTATTAACTTAAACTTTTATTATTGTCAGTGATAAACATGCTGTTATCAACCAGCTATAATATTGGAGTTAATCTGTAAATATTCAGTAGGAACACAATGTTCTGTTTCTAAAAATAAATTAAGGTACCAAGATTGTTTTACAAGATCTTCAGTTTTTGGGGTACCCAGAGTTCTTATTAAAGAACATCTGATAGGTTCACAAGGAACAGGTTTTTATTAATATATGTGCAAGACTTTGTGTTCAGGTCTTACACTGTTTACCCTCAATACATCACTTTTGTGTCAATTCAGTCAAACAACTGGGAAAATTTTTATAATTTTAAATCCATGTAAGTTGTTACATTTGAAGTTCTGTTACAGACACAGGCTTCATCCATATGAATTTGTTCAAGTGGATTTATGAAAACTTAGTTAGGATCATTTATTTAGATGTCATTTACAATTAAAATTGGATCAGTCATCAAAAAGGCCCCACTGAAGAAGTGTCTGCCTCATGCTTCAAACCCAGAACATGCTGAGAAAAGCTGTCTGGTTTGGGTGAAACATCTTTCAAAATGAGCCACAAAAGACGGATGGGAGGGTATCTAAGCATAGGGATTTTCCAGATCACAAGTGCATTGGCACTTGTTCATGAAAGTGTTTTAAAATGATGAAAAAAGATTATGGGGCTCTTGCACTTAGGTGTAATTGAGAGTAGCAAAATCTGTGGGGAGGATGCATAAGTATTTCCAATGGTGGTCGTCTCTTCAGTGTGGTGCTTGCAAGTTTCTCTTAAAAAGAAGTTGCTCCAAGCTTCACTGCAGTCTGTTAGGTTTTAGTCCCTACGCTGTTTGTGGTTTGAATGAACTGCACACCAAAATCCAGCTACGTTTTACGGAGTACTGTGAGGTACAGCATACAGGAAAGAAAGGAACGGGTCTCTAGATCCTGCTTCAAAACCAAACCTTTCTACTGAATTTACATTGAAGTCCCAGAGATTCCTGGAGTGGGTTATTTTGATTTTTTTCCCTGTTAGTGACATTATGGTAGCAGCTCATAGTTTTTTAGTCTAAACTACAAATTTTTTCTTGCATGTGAAAGTTATTTCTCTGGCTCTGTATTGGTGCCAGTTGCTGTAGTGTAAACCCAGTTAGGGCTCTTGGCTCGGACAAGTAAATAAAGGTCATCATGTAGTGCTTAAGACTGCTTTTCTTTTTTATTGACCAATCTTTTTTCTTTGTCCGTAATTCACAGGTACCACTTCCAGTAGCAATACAATGGTAGCTCCCACAGATGGCAACCCTGACAGTAAACATATAAAAGACAATATTGAAGAGAAGTAAGTATCTTCTCTAAGAGTAGTTACTAGTTGAATTAGAGGAATTCCTGGTAGGTGTTATAAATACTTGCATTTCTATGGCTCCAGGTATGTCTGTATTGCAGGAAATACATGACTGTAAGTTTTACAAGTTTTAAGTGACAGATTTGGAGTGCTATTTGGAATTAACAGCAGCATCCTCAATTGTAGTTTGACCTCAGAAAGCTGTAGGAGCAGCTGAGTAAATTGAGGGTCCTGTCCAGGTCAGGCTTTGTGTTGGTATAGCTATATTGTTATTGATGCCTAGATTAGCTGCTGTTACACTGGATTGTATAAGTTTACCTTAGAGGAATTACTCTGTAGGTGGATATGGATACATCGAGGGCAAACATTCTTTGTTTAGTAATGTAGCCAATTTGCAAATCGGTTTCTTAGCTCACTAGCAATCAACAGTGCTCATGTGTTGAAATCTAGTTTATTCTCCCAGTTAGGGTATTCGGATGCTTGGTATTTGTGGCAAGATCCCTTCCAGTTAGCTTTAAAACACAGACCTCCTTCCTTAATTTTTGAGCTTTTTAAGAACGATCTTTTGGAGAAATTTGCCAGATAGTGGTGCTGGTGGGAGGCTGGTGGAAAGCAAACAGTTGACATGGACTTAGGCTGTAGGCTTGGAGCTCAGCAGTAACTGACTCTGGGCATGCTCTCATTTTGTGTTAAATATGAGATAGCTGACCTTAATGTGAAAAGGGAAGAGGGATTCTGTAATTAGCATGAGAAAAAAGTGCACACAAGCCATTACTGTAGAGTAGCTACTATGTGGTAAATTCACAAAGCAGTTTATTTTGAGACGACTTGTGTGAGAGCCTTAGTAGTTACATTTCCAATATAATTTCCCAGTGGACACTTTTTTTTCCTTCCCTGGGATAATTCTGTCAGCGCAGTTAGATTAGTAAATATATTGACAGAGACAACCCATTCCTTCAGTTAAATTGGGGGGGTGTGGTGTGAAAATAAATCACGGGAGACTGTGAAATCTGAGTTGTCATTCAGAATTCAGCCTAGCGAGGAGCAGACAAGTATTTGGCTGCTGTGGGGGCTGGAGCAGAAGAAACCTGTCAAATAGTGAAGGTGGTTTTGAAAGTCTGCAAGTTTTGGCTTAGGGTTTTCTAAAACCTCCCCAGGGCACATGTTTTTTCATCAGATATACCGTGTACATCTTGGACTTGCCAAGAGGAGAGAATTTTAGAGACTTATGGAGAAACAGCATGGAAATTTTGCTTTTAGCACTCTCCTTTTTCTTCATAGTTTATCAGTTGAGCGAGGTAGGATCTTGGACACTGTGTGTGTGCGTATATATTTGTCTGTGCCAGTTCAAATAAGGTTTTAATTCTTTTGCTCAAGAGCGAGAAGAACGTACTCGTGTAATGTAACATATTTTAATATACTAATGTTAATGAAAATGATCTAACAGAAGTATAATTTATAGTGGATTATCTCCTGGGATCCCCATATCCAGCATTGCTATAGGAAGTGTGTCTTCTACAGCTGAGATGCTTTTGCTTCACACTGATTGTCTTTCTGAGATGACATACTTTGCATAACACTTAGTTTTGAAATGTAGTTTTAATGAGAGACCCGAATTAGTTTTTGTCTCAGAGTGTCAGTTACTAGTGTTGGTTTATTTGTTCCTACAGCTACGTACATCTAGACATCTACAGCGGGTTGAACAGTAACTTAAACCGCCAGCACCACAGACTAGAATCTCGCTACAGCAGCAGCTCTGGAGGATCATATGAAGAGGAAAAAAGTAATATTTTTATTTAAAAATATTTACGTGGGTAGAAAACAAAATTTTAACAAGTTAATACTTTTACTGAAGGTTGTGGAATGTGAGGAAATATGCATTATCAGTGCTTTTTGAGCAAACCCATTGCAAAATAATTTTTTTTTTTTACAAATCTTGTCCTTAGTGCTGCTGTTGAAGTCTAGCCTACATTTGATTGCAGTAGCATGTACGAGGAAGATCATACACTTTCTTTCCTTCCCTTGTCCTCTGGAGTGAGTTCTGAACATCTTCCCAAAATAAGCAGTTTTACTCCATTTTCTTTGCCAGTACCAACACAAAGGTAGATAGGTGGCCAGGCAGAAGAAACAGGAGGGAGATTAGCAGGAGGAAGATGAGGTGAATGAGGAAAAAGACGATGGAGACGTTAAGAGAATAGAAAATTAGAAGTAATTATGCTTTTAATTGATAGCAGTCCTTGGCCTCTTAAAAAAAAAAAAGATGGTACAAAGCTTGCTGAGAAACCATAGTAAAGGAAAATATAGCAGGGAAAAAGGATCTTGTTGTGTATCACTAATTTTCAAGCTTGTTTTGAAAATGTGTTTTGGGTTACTTTTTGTGACCTGTGGTTTGATTTTTCTGAGGTGCAGAGGTCAGGAAAGAGGGAGAAATTGCACCGTGAAACAGTTTACTTGTGGATACATTCCTTTAAGGGAGGCTTGGTAACTGTGGCTACTTTTGTACTGATGCCTAGGATAGATGCAGCTATCTGCAGCTCTACTTCCAAAAGAACTGGTAGAATCACTGAAACCCTGAACTGTTCAGGCAGACTCCTATTTGTTTCTAGCCTTAACTGATCGTTCTGAAGTCCAAGACATCTCATTTAAAAATAGAAACAATATTTTGGATGTGCAGCACAGTATACTTTCATACCAAACCGCTGACGTGTTTCTTTCACTTTTGAAGCCTGCTTAATCAAAAACTAGATGTCTTTCTGTGTTTTCTTGACAAATTCACTGATTTTTCTGAGCAGTGACTCTTGTTGGGATTGGACTGTGCAAGAGGCAAGTTCTGAGTGAGGCCATATATCAGGCTGGCATTATTTGACATGTAGAACTGGTGGGTTTTTGCTTAGAGAGATCTATAAAGAGATGCTCTTGAGAAATTCTTCCTTAGCCTGTAATGAAATGCCAGCTCTTAGGAGTTCAGTAAGGTCTTGGGACGTAGCCTTAACTCTTGATCTGGCATGCGGTTTGAAATTCAAGAAAATTATATTAGATCACTTTGCCTCTTTTTTTCCTTTAGGTGCTTCCATGTTCCCTGTCTGCATCCATTGCTTTTATGAACCTATTCAACAAAATCTTACTCCGGTGTGTGTGGCTTCTGTAGAATCATCCATATGCTAAAAGAAATAGCCACTTTTTTTAAAAAAACTGTGACCAACTACTGTTTACAGCTGGTTCCCCACCCTCTGCTACAATCTCAGCTTTTCAAGAATTTAAAAATATTTCTTTAGAAGACCATATAGTACATAAACATAGGGGGTTTTTTTCTGGTTTAATTATCTGTTGTGTTAGGTGATTCGATGCCTCTCTACTCAAACTGGCGGTTGAAGGTGATGGAGCACAATCAAGGAGAGCCTCTACCTTTTCCGCCCACTGGGGGTTGCTGGTCACCGTTGGTGGATTACTTGCCTGAAACCTCTCCTCCAGGCATGTCTCTTCACAGGTAACTCTTTGAACATTGCCGATGGCAATTCGTTACGTTTTGTGTTGCACAAATACAGTAATTGGATGACAGCAGGTTTAAAGGCAGTAGATTTAAAGATATTGATCAATTTATTTTCTGTGGTTTTACTCACAAGTCTGATTTCTCAGCCATTTAGTTTGGAGGACTAAAGTTTGTCTTCATTGTGAGCATTCATCTTTTCCCTTATAATACAACTTTGTGTGTGTTAATCAGTTAAGAAAAGAATACTGGTTAGTAGCATATTAAGCTCTTTGCAGCTCTTCATAAAGTTCATCTTACGTTCTTCTAACAAATTATTTTTTTGGTTTCAGATGCAACATAGCAGTCATTCTTTTGACTGACTTGATAGTTGACCACAGTGTCAAGGTGGAATGGGGAGGATACTTGCATCTTTTGCTTCATGCGATTTTTATAGGTAACTAACTTCTTACAGAAATCTGTCTAGTAACTTAGGAATTGTAGGTATGTATGTAGCCGTTCCCTTCCATGTTTAAATGAATGTTTGCCATTGTATTGAAACCTCATTAATTTGTTGATATTTACAATATTTTTTTAAAAATCAACTAAATATCTTTCAGATTGAACAATATGAATATAATTAAGAGTTTTGGAGTTTTTTGCATGCACTTTCTGTTGGAGCCACTTTTACCTCTTTCTCCTTGTAGAAGACACAGTAAAATTCACATTTTTTTCTTTCTGTTTCTCTGTGTAGTAATTTACATACGGAGCACAGATGGTTCTTACTGCTTTGTGTGAAATGAGGCTATATTCATGTTAAAGTGTATGCTTTTTTTTAATATTGAAACACTGAAAAAACATCACTTTAGTGAATTGTGTGTCTGTTACTTGGTAAAGTATAACAGACCTGTTTGAATACTGCTATCTTTTTAAAACTTGAATTAAGTGTTCCCTTGGAATTTAATAAAGCTTTTTCATTTTCCTTCATTCTCCTTTTGTGTTAGGTTTTGACCACTGTCACCCTGAAGTCTATGAGCATTGTAAACGACTGCTTTTGCATCTGTTGATAGTGATGGGATCTGGCAGTAATGTCCAGTCTGTTGCTTCAGTCTTACTCAGAAACAAAGAGTTCAATGAGTCCAGGGTGCTCACTGTCAAGCAAACTACGCATTTAGATTACACTTTCACAGGTATGCTCTAGATTTTAGTAAGATTTTTACTAGTTTACAGCAGCTTTAAGTTTCTGTTAGTTGTAATTGCAAAAGGCTATCAGAATAGCCTTTATGGATCTTGCCTTTTAATGTTCACTTTCATATTACAGTATTGTGATTATACAGGAAATTGTATGTTTTATATGTATCTCTTTATGAAAGCAGTATTTTTGTGATGTGAGCCTATTGCAGTTTTTAAAGAAATGTTGTTGAAACCTAGTATTTTGTATTATTTCAGTAGGTGGCAGCATATTGCTATACAATCTGTTTGCTCTGTTTTGTTCACAGCAGGAGTGGTTTTGTCACTAACTAATAATAATCATCTGTTCTGCGAATTTGATATTCATGGCAATGAGGAAATAAAGTGCAAGCGTAGCGGAGGAATTCTTTTATGTAAACCTGTTTGCAGAACTTTACGGGTGCACCTGTAGGGTGGCCTGTACAAACCATTCCATTCCTAATCTTTGTGGTTTTGAGTAAAGCTGTCTAAATGTGACACAGTATTTTGCTGTTATTAAGACAAAAATGTGTGATAGAAACTAGAATAAAATCAGCATCAAACATTTCCAGCCGGGATTAAGATAAGGTGATTACAGATTCAGGTGCCTAGCACAAGGATAGACAAGCTGATGTTAAATTTTATTTGAACCAGTCAATACCCCAATCCAAACCCTGTGTCTCTGAATACTGAAAATGTGCGGTGTCTGTCAGTGAGTCTGAAGCTTATGTACAATTGTTAGAGTCAAAGACTCGTGACCCACTTCTCCCAGCATCTCATATACAGGCAGAATGGGAGGCATGACTGCATTTGTATTTCATTGCCACATAATTCTTTACAGAGAAAATCTTCATAGAATCACAGAATGGTTTGGGCTGGAAGGGACCTTAAAAACCACCTAGTTCCAACCCCCCTGCCATGGGCAGGGACACCTTCCACTAGACCAGGTTGCTCAAAGCCTCATCCGGCCTGGCCATGAACACTTCCAGGGATGGGGCATCCACAGCTTCTCTGGGCAACCTGTTCCAGTGCCTCACCACCCTCTCCGGGAAGAACTTCTTCCTGATATCCAATCTAAACCTCCCCACTTTCAATTTAACCCCGTTCCCCCTTGTCCTGTCACTACAGGCCCTTGTAAAAAGTCCCCCCCAGCTTCCTTGTAGCCCCTTCAGGTACTGGAAGGGGCAATAAGGTCTCCCCGGAGCCTTCTCTTCTCCAGGCTGAACAAGCCCAATTCTCTCAGCCTGTCCCCATAGCAGAGGGGCTCCAGCCCTCTGAGCATCTCCGTGGCCTTCTCTGGACTCGCTCCAACTGGTCTATACCCTTCTGATGTTGAGGGCTCCACAGCTGCACGATGTTGTGGCAACAAGATTAAACTAACTTCATAGAAACTTTGCGCAGCCAGAGGGGCTCTGCTTAGTGTTGATTCATTAGTTAATACTTAGTGTTCACTGATTTAAAGTGCTGTCAGTTATACTGGGACTGAGTTTTAATGAAAAAAAATTATCTGTGCCTTATTTATAAACTACTTGTAATTAGTTTATATAAATTGTCTCAGCTTCAGAAGACAAAATGCCTCAGAAATGGAGGAACTGTCATACTGCCAGTACAAAATCGAACATAATATAGTGTTTTTCAAGAGAGATCTAGCAGTTCCTTTTTAAAGGTCCAGTCATGCAAACACTTTGTATATATCCAAGTTGTGGATTTCATTGAAATGCTTGCATCTGTTAATTTCATGATGTCTGTTAAATTACTGATTTTTAGTGGGCTATTTTTTTCTTTTCATATAATTAATGTTAACTGTCAACTTGAGTGCATAATCCTCTTGGGTTTATTTCAGCAGGTGTTCATGACTTTATACCTGATTACCAGCCCTCCCCAATGACAGACTCAGGGCTCAGTTCAAGTTCTACCTCGTCTAGCATCAGTTTAGGGAATACAAGTGCTGCCATTTCTCATCTGCAAACCACCATCCTCAATGAGGTTGACATTTCAGTTGAGCAGGATGAAAAAGTGAAAACTCTCATAGAATTTATTACCTCAAGGTAAGATTTCAATTTTCATTTTTGTCGAAACATACCTTTGATGGAAATATGGTAAACTTTGCTATTTAGCATGAGGTCTAATTTTGTCTCTGTTTTATCACCAGTAAGAGAGAGAGTTTAATTCTGAAGTGTCTTTATGTGATACAGCCAATGAATAACTGTAACTTTCCAATATTTTCAGAAAATTTTGGCCCCTGTTTTGTGTCCCGAGTGTTTAAAAGTCTTTTGTTGTGTTCTGCACAGGTGTCTTATCTTTGCGTGCCACACAGTTTACAAAGTTCCCTTTTCCATCTGAAGGATTCCCATACTAAAGGATTAGGGCTGGAATACATAAATATGATTAGGGAGCTGCAAGATTTGTGTGGATTTTATGGATTGCCTAATAGTAGAGAGTTGGCTATACAGAAAATACGAATTAGTGGCAAAGAACATCTGTAAAACAAGCAATGTTTGTGCAGGTTGTGCGATAAAGCTTTCAGCATTGGGTAAATCTGAAAGCCCACTTGTTATGTCAGCAACAAAAAAACCCTTTACACCAGCCTAAATTTAGAATAGTGAGCTGTATTGATGTGAAGAAATTGGGAGGGAGATTGATTTAAGTGTATAATGGCGTTAGTCATTCTGTTTCTTTGTTAGATAACTAAATATTATCTAACAGAGAAGATCTCTGCCTAAACTTCCGCTGTTATTTCAGTTGGATCCAATATATTGCGTTTCACCTTGTCTTAACTTCTTGTATATGGTTGTACAGTATTGGATGGTTGTCAAACTTCTTTCCAATTTGTGTCTCAGTTCTAAATGGTTTGCCTTATGCAGTAGATAGTAGATTTTGGGTTTTTTTGCAGTTAACCTTAAGAATAAAATAACATTTAAATAGTATTAATGACAAAGGCTATGTTTTATATTAAGTTGTTTACTTTTTTATTTTTAGGAAAAGAGGGCCACTTTGGAATCATGAAGATGTTTCGGCCAAGAACCCTAATATAAAGAGTGCTGAACAGTTAACTGTGTTTTTAAAGCATGTGGTATCTATATTTAAACAGTCTAGCTCAGGTATGTTACATAACAGTCAGTGCATGATAGAACGTTCCAGTCTGCAAACTAAATGATTTTTTTTGAATGCCTGGAAGTTACAGATGATCTGTAAAATCACTCTAGGTGATCACTTACAGCTTCTGAAGAATAGACTTTTCTTGTGCATGCACACTTTGGTTCGTGTTTCTGATGCAACAGATTTAAATGTGATTTTTATCTCATTCCTAAAAGATTTTATTTATTGTGGACACTTACTATTCAAATTGTGTTTGGGCTTTTTTTCCCTCTACACTTCTCTCCAGTGTATTATGGAATTGTGTTATGGAACACAAGTTCATGTGCCTAGAAAGATTTTTGAGAGCAATACTCCTTGAGAAAAATGTAGATGATAGTTGTATTTGAAAGTTAGGAATGACTTTGGTAATTTACTCTTTATGAAATTCAAGTGGTTTGGGGGCTTTTTTTGGTTTTTTACTTGGGTATTTCTTCACTTTTATAGGAGGATTTCAGTTGGAACACCGTCTTAGTGAAGTTGCTCTGCAAACTGCGCTTTCGTGCTCCTCTCGACATTATGCTGGGAGGTCCTTTCAGATTTTCAGGGCTCTGAAGCAGCCTCTTACTGCATCTACACTTTCTGATGTTCTCTCCAGACTGGTAGAAACTGTTGGAGATGCAGGAGAAGAAGCTCAGGTATTTGAAACTTTCCCCCACTTTATTAGAAAGCTAAGTTTGCCTAAATGGCATACTTAGGTTATTCTTTTGATGACCGTAAAATTTTAAAAGCATTTTTTATTCAGTTGCTTCTTATTTGCAAATAAGAATATTTAAAGTATCAAAACAGTTTTACTGATGACGCTTTCTGAATTTTTACATAATGAAAAGACGAGCTGTGCACATTCCCTTCTACAGCAATAGGAACTTTCAGAGTTTGATACATCTGTTTCCTGAAAACACCGTATCTTTCATAGTTAGAGAATCCTGAGATCAGCCATATAAAAAATAGCTGAGGTTTTCTTTTATTAAAAACGTTACCTGATGAAGTGTTTACAACTTAGTGTCATTGTACAACTAAAGAAGAGGTTCTCATCTTTTAATATTTCAAAATGAGAGTCAGAATGACTCCATCCTTAAAAATAATGCAAACCAGAATGAATTTTGGGAATATTTAGGACTAAAGTTTTTTCCTGTCTTAAGCTGTACTGCTAATTTGTGCTGTCTCATCAGCATTGTGTTTTAATTGAAACATGAAATAATAATTTAGTTACTGATACTGATTTTATGTTTCTGTATCACTACTCAGTAGATTTTCTGTGATTGTCCTTGTGCATACTGCATAATTTATAATGACCTGTGGCCTTCCCCAGGGTTTTGTCATAGAACTGCTTCTGACGTTAGAGTCTGCTATTGATACGTTGGCTGAAACCATGAAGCATTATGATCTGCTTTCTGCCCTTTCTCAGTAAGTTCTTCTATTAGTCAAGCTATATTTTGCATTTTTATGCATTTGAATTATTACAGGTCTGTATTAGGAATGCATGGAAATAATTTCTTGTTATTCTTGCAGAATAGTCATATCCTAAAAGCAAATTTGCTTTTTTTTTTGTGGTTTTGTCATTTGTCTCAAGCAAAACTCATAAGAATCTAGATTTTCTGTAAAGGATCTCTGCTGCCTTTCCAAATTATTTAAAAAAGAAGTGTACTTTATGGCTTCAGTTCTGAAATGTTTCAGTTCTTCTGAAACTTCTTAAAAATAAGGGCATTGAGTACATTTAGAACTCTCTTTTGTTAATCAGTGACTTGATTATTAGTGTAATTTTTTGGCACTAGTCTTGGTTTTTTCCCTGTATCTATAATGAAGGTAATGGCACTGATTTTTAAAGGATAATATAAGATAATTTAAGGTTCACAAATGAAAACTCCTGTACTTCAATAAATACTTTCATTCCAGTGTTAATACAGAAGAAATTTCTTCAATCTCAACAAATGCTAAGTCTGTCTTAGGCCTCAGAGATTTGTTGTCCATAGGATGAGGGGTGTAATGGAACATTCCAAGTCATTACAGTCTGAGTGGTCAGCTCAGTTACTTTTTATCAAACTGAAAAAAATCCCTAAACTTACAAATCTCTTTATTTGTTTGACTTCATGGCAAAGTTCTTGAAAATGTTGAGATTCCTAGGGTTGTCTTCAGTTTCTCAGTACCAGAACTGGAAAGTTTTGCGTTTTTCTAGGTCAGATGCATCAGACAAATAAAAGCTAATAATAAATAATGTCACTTATTAATATGTTTGTTTTTCTACCTTTTTCACATCTATAAGTAAGTTGGAATGCTAGATCTTCATTTACAGATAGTCTTTTACATGCTATGGGCTAATTTTCTTGATTTTACTGAATTCTTATGTAATTATGTTGCTATTCTGGGATTGTAACAAGTGGATTTAGTAGCCGGGATAATGGGATGCTACAGTCTTGTCCTTGTGCTGTAAGGATATTAATAATATACGTAGGAATTCTGTATTTTTATATATTCTAATACTCTTCTGATGATGGAGCAGACTGTTCACTGTCTGTGTATATACTTGAACAGCGTCAAACCGTTTTCCTTTCTTCTGCTTTTCTAAACTACGTTATGAAATATTTTGCATAGAATAACAGATAATCTTGATTTTTATTTTAGAACCTCATACCATGATTCTGTAATGGGGAACAAGTATGCAGCTAATAGGAAAAGCACTGGACAGATAAATCTAAGCACAAGTCCCATTAATAGTGGCAGTTGTTTGGGATACTACAGCAATACAAGGAGTAATTCTTTGAGACTGAACTTAATCAGCGAGCGGAGAGGTGACCGTCGACGGAGCAACACACTGGATATAATGGATGGAAGGATAAATCATGGTGGAAGTTTGGCAAGGACTAGAAGCCTTTCCTCCCTGAGAGAGGGAGGGATGTATGATGTGCAGCCCACTACTGACCCTGTCAACTTGATGGCCACCATATTTTGGATTGCAGCTTCATTGCTGGAGTCAGATTATGAGTATGAATACCTTTTGGCCCTCAAGCTACTCAACAAGCTTCTTATTCACTTGCCTCTGGATAAATCAGAGAGTCGGGAAAAGATAGAAAAGGTGCAGAATAAACTGAAATGGAATAACTTTCCAGGCCTTCAGCAGCTTTTCCTCAAAGGTTTTACTTCAGCATCTACGCAAGAAATGACAGTTCATCTCCTCAGTAAACTCATCACAATTTCCAGGCATGCTTTGGTGGATCCTTCTCAGTTAGCAGGTATCTTTAGTAGCTGCATATGTAATGAAAATGTATTTTTTAATCAAATTGTCATCACGATCAGTAGTGATTATGCATTTCCCTTAAAAAAACACCCTTAAGCTAAATGCTCTTGCAGTTTTTACAGTGCTAGATAGTGGGGATACATTACAGATTATGATTTTTCTGCCCAGAAATAGTGCATGAAAACTTCATGTCTTGACTATGAACCTGCTTGAAGTTTACCTGTAAATTTTAAGAGCACATGTATTATTCTTTATGATCTGGTGCCAGATAGCTCAACTAGTACTGTTTCAAACATTTGCATGTTCTGGAAGCAATATGACTGTGCTGCTTGCAGTTGTCCTGTTTTATTATAGCTTTGCTTAATTGGCCCAGTGATTTTATTTTCATCTGGTGCATATTTCTACTTATACACAGATGCATATATATTTGGTTTACGTACATACATACTTAGATGCCTGTGTGTGTGTATATAATTTATATGTCTGTGTGAACATATGTTTATCATGCTCTAAGGGTTCTTAAATACCAGAAAGCTGTTATATGCTCACAGAACTGCACATTAAATTGTCATTTTAAAATCATTAGGGCTCATATAACTGTGTTTATGTGTGTGTGTTTAGGATTCCCCCTAAACATCTTGTGCCTACTTCCTCATCTGATCCAACACTTTGATAACCCAACTCAGTTCTGTAAAGAAACAGCTGACAGGATAGCAAAGGTATGTAAACTGATGCCTGAGGAGTATCCAGGAGTTTCTTACTTGCATTGCCATATTTTTGTGCTCCCTTATGCAGTATTTTCACATGATTCTAATACTGTTGTAGAAATAATTCTGCAAGTTGTGTTTTAAAGGTGTGATCCAGTCCGAATTTATATAGTTGATCCTCATGTCAGCCCCTGCATTTCCCTTTGTCAGTGAAAAAACACATCTTGCTTAAACTATACGCTTTAGATGTAAAGAACAAATTTACTTATTAATGATATCAGTTACTTTTTCTTGCTTCTCTTGTAATTTTAAATATAAACTTGATCAGTTTTTAAGCACAATTCCTAATTTACTTTTGATAAGAAAGTGACCCTTACCTTTCGGGCTGATAGGTAGAGAAGAGAAGGTACCATGTTCTTTCTATTACCTGTAGACAGTGATTAACCTTGGAATGTTGCTGAGCTGTAGTAAAGCAGTACACACCAGGCTGGTGGTACGCTGCCCAGACCTCCTGTGTTTTAAGGAAGAGTGTGGAACGGGGAGTAAGAAGTGCTGTCTGTCACAGGAGATGCAGTCATGGCCCTCTGGCATCCCCAACTGTGACATGTAAATCACTTGGCTGTGTGCAGGCCACATGACAGGAGTACATGCCTGATGCAAATCCAGAAATTGCTGTTGTCCCTTAAATACTTGCACTGCTAGCTAGGGGAGCTAGTTCAAGTAACTTTGGTGTGAGCAGTAGGTAAACTTGGAGCATGGATGCTGCAGGACCACTATTGCAGATACTGCTTCCTTCCCAGATACAAGCCCTCGTAGCTCTGATAAGCGCAGGGCTGGTCGACAAGGGCTGGTCTAGGCTTAAAAGGAAAGTGAAAAATGGTGAAGCTGGAGAGACAGGTCAAGGCTCATGGTGACTACTGAAAATAGAGCAAAACCTGGGAAAAGTGCGTAATGACTTGTGAATGCTTAGGGTAAAAATTTGTGATTTCTAATATGAAATACGCTTTTTGCGTTTCAGGTTTGTGCAGAGGAGAAATCACCAACTCTTGCCAATCTGGCTCATATGATGAGTTTATACAGTACACACAGTTACTCGAGAGACTGTTCTAACTGGATTAATGTAGTGTGTCGATACTTGCATGACTCTTTCTCGGATGCCACGTTTAACCTCGTAACTTACCTTGCAGAGGTAAATTTTTAGTAGAGGTGTATCTCACGTTGACTGTGATTGCAGATTTTTTTGTGATTCTAAGTATTGGGAAGGGGAAAGCACATCTTCCATAGTGGAATAATAAGAATAAAATGATCTAGGATATAGAAAAGGGATGAGTACTGTCATATTGGATTGCAACCATGTTGCTTGAAATAATAATCCCTCTAATAAAATAGCCCTTTTTTAAGATAGTAGTGTTTTGTAGTAAATTTTTGGGGCCTACAAGGAAGCTGGGGGGGACTTTTTACAAGGGCCTGTAGTGACAGGACAAGGGGTAACGGGTTTAAATTGAAAGTGGGGAGGTTTAGATTGGATATCAGGAAGAAGTTCTTCCCGGAGAGGGTGGTGAGGCACTGGGACAGGTTGCCCAGAGAAGCTGTGGATGCCCCATCCCTGGAAGTGTCCAAGGCCAGGCTGGATGAGGCTTGGAGCAACCTGGTCTAGTGGAAGGTGTCCCTGCCCATGGCAGGGGGGTTAGAACTGGATGGTCTTTAAGGTCCCTTCCAACCCAAACCATTCTGTGATTCTATGACTTATATTTTGTACTGCATGAATAAAACGCACACACTGTTCTGGGAAAACGTACTTTTTTAGCCATTTAGATACCCGTATCACAACCTAAAAACAAATTTCAAAGTTCAGTTTGTAAGTATTGCCCAGTATATAATCAAAGATCAAATTATAGAATTCAGTGTATGATTATCAGCCATTTGCATAGGAAAACTGTTATAAATTCACACAAGGTGCTTTTTTTAAAAAAGCTTGTAGAGTCCCTGAAGTATCACTTCAAATTGAAGAAGAATTTAAAATAAAGAATTACTACATTTTCATGAATGAATCCATATGTACATAATTTGTTTCTAAGCTTGTGTATAAAACCCTTCTTTAAGGAGTAGAAGTAATTGAGGTTTTTTCATGCAGCTTTGGGATTTTGAATTTGTATGAACACTTTTATTTAGTGGGAAATGTTTTATTATTAGGTGCTTTAGATCAGTGTTAACATCAAAATTCAGGGAAAAATTAATTAGGACAGAGAACGTTGTTCTATTACATTACCTTTTTGGATTTTTATGCTAAAATAAAATTTTGAATAACATGGCACACAAGTTTCTTGAAGGGAAAAATACATCTGCATGGGAATTAACTATATTTTGATGTTCGTTTTCACTCTTTGCTACCATTAACGGCCCTAATTAAATTCTGTATTTTTAATAACTTTTTTTTTTTTTAGCTGTTAGAGAAAGGGTTATCCAGTATGCAACAGTCCTTACTGCAAATCATTTACAGTCTTCTGAGTCATATTGACCTATCTACAGCACCGGTGAAGCAGTTTAATTTGGAAATCATAAAGGTTATTGGTAAATATGTTCAGGTAGGTACTCTGAAAAACTGTAACAGCCTTTCTACTTATTATCAAAGCGGTACTGAAATCACACTTGAAATGTTTTTGAGGATTAATTTATTTCTGATATAAAAATAGTTGTTCAAAGTTAGATTCCACAGTATTTTATTTTGTCCTATGTAATTAACTCATTATATGCTTATGTATTTGTCCAACTTGATTTACATCTCGTAGGAAAGTTACCTGGATGAACGTGCATCTATTTGCAGATGTTGACAACTCTAAGAATGTAGTTACAGCAGATGAACTATTAAAATACAAGGAACTGTTTACTGCTAAATACTGCACAAATGTTTTATTTAAGTGTATATGTTTTCAAAAGGAAGTTTTACAGTCGAATGAATGTTTAAGTCACTTTCACTGGTGTATCTGTGAGGAACGTTAAGGTTGACCTTAATGAATTCGAGTGAGTTTTTTATTAACGTCCCCAAAAGATGAACAATGGTGTTTTGCCCTAGGTAGTTGGATCCCTTGTACTTGGAACACACTTCACTGAAAATCTGTTTTGCAGAAGAAGGTCTAGTGTTTTGCTGAAAGATTTTATGAAAATGCCTGGAGCATAAAACCATTTCAGTGCACAACATTCTCTTTCTTTGCCCTCCTTTTCTTTTTTCCTGAATTCCATTATTGCCAAACGTATTTCAGTCAAATGGTTTAATCATAATTAACCAGGAAAAGTAGTGTTCCCTGGCTGGTTTTGTTATTGATGGATATGTACTTTAGATATTGTGCTCCTGTCAGAGTGCATTAGGCAAAATGGAATGATTAGCATAACTATGGTTTTCATGGCTGCTTGCTTCGCCTCTAACCTTTATCTGAGCTTTCTGTGCAAGCCCACACTACCATGGAATGTAATCTTAATTAGAAGACGTCAGCTAGCGAAAGAATGGCACTAGCAAAAAAAAATTCCAGAGAAACCTTATGTATTCTTGATAGGATAAAACATGTCGCTGTAGATAACAGAAGAAAAGATTGTGAATGAACATGTGTTGTTTAAATGTGGTGCTACTAAGCTGATTTTTTTAATCCTCTGCAATTACGAAGCATCTTAGTAAATTTAAGTTGCTACAGCGTGGTTCAAGTTTGAGACTTTTTAGGATTCGGGAGATTGTTGAAGCCTCACTACCTACAAAGAAGCATATACTACTTAGGGCCTTTAAAGTGTTGTTTGTATTTTTTAATGCAATTAAAAAAAATATTCTAACAAATGTGACATCCTAATTTAAAAACCAAACAACCCAACAAAACCGCAGACATCCTGCTAATTTAAAAAACATGAAGATTTCAGTATCAGGTAGAATCCTAACTTTTTCAGGAGTGTGGATCTTAAGCCTCCCAAGGTGCTGCTTGTGGTGTAAATCTGTGATCCACTCCATAATCTGCTGCATTATTTACATTACTTTAATCATCCCTTGAGGAGAGTGCACTTACCTCAGGCTCTGCCTATTATGTTCTCATGCTTTCGCCCTGGTGTTTTTTAATCACTCCATCGGTGTGTTACTATATAAAAACCTATATAAACTATAAAAACTATACAACTAAACTATATAAAAGGTCCAAGGCTGCCTAGCAGGGCTAGCCCCTTGCAGCCTCGTGGAGGAGATCCTGAATTTTTGGTTTTGGGAATCTTATAATGACTCAGTGCAAAATTCTAGTGTACGTTAAAGATGTCTGATTGTTTTGTGATTTGTGTATGTTCTCTTTAGAGTCCATATTGGAAGGAAGCTCTTAATATTTTGAAACTGGTGGTGTCTCGGTCAGCAAGCCTTGTTGTACCTAATGATATTCCAAAGTCTTACGGAGGGGACATAGGTTCTCCTGAAATCTCCTTCACGAAAATTTTTAATAATGTCTCCAAGGAGCTACCTGGGAAGACCTTAGATTTTCATTTTGATATATCAGAGGTAATTATTATCTTTAAAATACAGTACGATAATGACCTTCTATTGCAAACTCAGTTTGTTTTCAGTTTGCCTTCTACATTTCTATGGTTAATACAACATTTCAGAATGGCAGATGCTGAAGTTTTATTTGTGTCATTAGAGTTATAATAAAAGATAAACCTTGAATTCTTTTATGTTGTG
>NW_010241873.1:0-33425 GCF_000690775.1 Eurypyga helias | reverse complement strand
TTTGTCCTCCCCCCCCCCCCCCCCCCTTGAATATCTGGAGAGTTAATTACTAAAAGTCAATAGGATTATTCTCAAGGGTATTTCAGCTGTGCCAGAGAGCAGGCTAATGCAGCTGGCTGCTGCTTGCATCTGAACATTCCAGGCTTTCATGAAATGAAGGGTTGTGCAGTCAAGGGCTGAGAGGATTAAAACCTTGTACTGCAGTTTTGGCATGACTTTGGAAGGAGGAGAAAATTTAGAGGAGAGAGTAGGATACAGAATATGGGAACCTCGGTGTGAGGTGGACACCACTGAAGAAAAACCTCCTGTCCTTAAAGCGGCACCCCTACCTCACAATTCAGGTTCATTAGAACTAAAAATAGTATATTAATACAGCTGATACTTATTCTGTGTCTGAAAAGAGGAGTGTAGGCAACTGACTGTAGTGTGGGCATGTGAGAATGTAGAAACTTGAGAAGTAATCAAACGTCAGGGCTCCTGGTTGGAGCTGACCCTAGATAATGATTGGAGATATGGAGGTCTTAGGAGCATTACTTAAACTGGTAAGTGAATTCCTTACAGGAAGTTTCAGTGCATGCAGATAATTGGGAGACAAGATGAATTCCTACAAACTTCATTTGCTGTCAAAAGGGCTGAATTGGGTCTTTGGTTTTCAGAAGTGTGTGTGTCCTTGTGAAGTAGCTGCTCCATGAAAACAATTTGTTCATGTTTGCGAATGATTCTGTAGAGAAGCTTTGCACCTTTTAAACTTAGAATGCAGTTGTTTTTAAAGTGCATTTTAAAAACAAAAAAACTGGATTGTCAGCATAAAACTTGCATAATTCAAAAAACCACAAGTGGGCAGAACAGCAGCCTGCTGCGTAGGGTAGAAGCATTCAGCTTTGTATTTGCCAGTGTACTGATGCTCAGTGGATTAGCCATGGGCTTCATGCAATGCTTAAAAACAGACAAACCCTCCTACATTTTATGTAATACTAAATTCTAAAATCAAATGTGTAGTGTTCACTAACATAGATTTGAATTTTAAGAAAGTACTTGTCTTCGGTAGACACCAATTATTGGGAATAAGTATGGTGACCAACACAGTGCAGCTGGTAGAAATGGGAAGCCAAAAGTCATTGCTGTCACCCGGAGCACCTCTTCAACTTCATCAGGCTCCAACTCAAATGCATTAGTTCCTGTCAGCTGGAAGAGGCCACAGCTCTCTCAGGTACATTGTGTCTCAAACACATTATACGTATATTATAAACCGTGGTCATGAATGTATTAAAACAATTGCTGAAGTGTAATTTGAAGTCTATATTGTGTCTTAGGGAAACAGTAAATGAATATAGCATAAATTAAAAGTTAATACTGGTGAAAATAAAAGAAGGTAAGATTCTTTTCAGAGGGTATCAGTGTGTGAGATGACTAGTTACCCTGCAGACATCTTACATTTTTACCTGGACCTCCAGCAGATGCCTTGCAATGTGATTTTCTTTGGTATATTTTTCAGAGAAGAACTAGAGAGAAGCTAATGAATGTGCTTTCTCTGTGTGGCCCAGAATCTGGTCTTCCCAAGAATCCTTCAGTAAGTCTTCATGATGGTTTGTTTTGGTTTTAAATGCTACTAGAGAAAAAGCTGTTGCATTTTGAGGTATTGGTGAAGTTTCTGAATGGTTTTTGACAAACTGGTTTCGGTTCAGTAATTCACAAGTCCAACTGAAAAATTAGAAGGAGATGGAACCATAAGGAATGAATTACTCTTATTTCTCAAGTAGTCCAGTGGCCACTGTTCTCTACTAGATGGGTCTCAAAATGGTATTTAAATTCAGCCAAGCGAGGACTGTATATTTCTAAAATTAAGAAGTAATCCTAGTAATTTACCTTTTCTTTATCTTATGTGCTTATCAAAACAACATTTTTAGAAAGTCTTAGGGCTGGAATTCAAATCTTTCCTCTCCAAAGTAAATTAGATAACTACTAAGGAGCTCTGTTGATCAGAGCTTAATACTTTTCTCAAATGCTTAATACTTTTTCTCAACATTCTGCGTTGCCTCACAGAAGAGCAGGTCTGCATTGCCACAGCAGAATAGTGTGCTGTATGTTTGAGGCTGCATATGCATGGATTTTAGTTGTCTTGGCTATAGAAGAAGGGCTTGAACTAGATCTTCCCTGTTCTGAGTAAACTTCTAGCTAGCGCATTATAAATAAAATGCTCCTTAGAGAGAAGGGACAGCGATGGCTGAGGACCTCGAGGATGTTGGTGCTGTATTGAAAGTACCGTAGAATCCACTGAAAATGACCAGTGGATCACATACATTCAAACTAACTCGGTTATCAGTAGGAACAGTAGTCTTAACTATGGAGTAAAAATAGGCCGATGGTGTTACTTCTGTGTATGGCACAAAAAAGACCCCCATTGGCATCCTAAGCTTAATGGTGGTAATGACATTAAGAGCTTTTCAGATAAAGTGAGTAGCCTACCTTGGTTATCATTTAGAATATTGTTTTTTATCGTGATAGGGAAGTTCTGAGTTGGGGAAAAATACTGACGGAAGGTGGATCTTTAATCTAGTGGGGGAGGTTAAAATAAAATAAGATGCCTGAAAATTGAAACTGAAGAGATTTTTTAAAATTCAAATGGAAATAAATAGCGAATTGTAATTTGTGAAGATTGTCATCACTGGAAACCAGCATTGGGTGCCTTTTTAAAGGTGTACTGTTCTTCCGCAGAAATTGGTCAGTGAAAATGATATGGTCTGTGTCATGTGGATAATTATTATGATGGATTTTGTATTCTTAAGATTGAATAATATTGTGGTTATGAAAATGAAGGTTCAGGGATATGTTTTTCTCTTTATTTGTACCTTTGAAGCTCTCAGTTACATCAAGGAGAGAATGATATCACTAGTTTAAAATCCAGATAGTCTTTGAAAGGAATTGCAGCCTGCACTTGCCCTAGTATTATCATTGTAGTGGCAGCTAACTGCCACTAATGCCATTAAATTGCAGTAGCAGGATAGCTGCCTTTTGGAATTACAGAGGTTGGAATTTCTTATTTCATTTTTTACCCCTATCTGCAGGTTGTGTTTTCTTCTAATGAAGACTTGGAAGTTGGAGATCAACAAACTAGTCTTATTTCAACAACGGAAGAAGTGATTCAAGAGGAGGAAGTGGCTGTGGAAGACAACACTAGTGAACAACAATTTGGAGTTTTTAAAGACTTTGACTTTTTAGATGTTGAATTGGAAGATGCAGAGGTGAGACCTTGGGATTTCTTCTGTGTATTTCCATTTGAGAACGTTTTAAAGATTCACTTATGTTGGTGCAGTTCTAAGGAATTGGCAGCTCTTCTAACTAATCCAATTGGGAAGAATTTATGACATGATTGAATTTAACTTGCACTCGAAAGAAACGTGTCACAAACTTGGCAGCGTTAAGTTGTTGCAAATTGTTGGGTGTTTTGTGGGGCAGAGGTTGGTTTTTGGTGGGGCAGGGGGTGTTAGAGTGACTTAATCTGAAAGTGAAGTGATACGACAGTGTAAGACTGACAGGATGAGCACCTGGGTATAACGCAGTAGAAAACCTAATTATAGAACAATATGTTAAGAAAATGTCATAATCTTTGTTCCTGATATATTTCTGCGTTTTGAAAATACAAAGAATAGCTTTCAGGTTTCCAAACTATATGATATATACCATCTCACCATATGTGATGGACTCTGTCACCATAATTGCTTGCACTGACTTCTACATTATACCTGGTTTGCTGCAGCCCTTGCATTTCCTCTGCTTCTCCTGTCAAAAAAGAGAGAGGGGGAGATAAAACAAAATTAAATATCAAGAAATAGTAAAGATTCTGTTAACAGTTGTTACTTGTTTGGGATGAATAAAAGGCTTCAGATCCAGATTTCCTAAAGGTTAAAAGTTTGACTGTAAAAGGACTGGGGAGAATTAAAAAAAAAAAAAAAGGCTTTGTAGTTTCTTTCAGTGCTTTTGTTACAGTCTATACAAAATATTGAATTAGTAATAGAGACCCTTGCAGGCCATGAGTCAACAAACTACCAAGACAACTATCTGCCTATCTAAACCCTGACATTGTTCTCCTTCTGATTAATCTAGCCCCTTTTACAAAATCTTGCTTTTTTTCCCGCTACTACTTCAGTTTTATCTCACTTTCTCATGCTTCCTGTGTAATGCTTCCCTTTAGCCGATGGTTGCATCTGCTGGGAAATGTGCAGGCTCATTATGGTCTGTTGCATATACATGACCACACAGTCTACAGATTCAGTTTCCTGTATGAATGCAAGTAGTCAAGCAGTTCAGAATCATCAAGGCTCAGTAGCAGTAAAATACTATTTAAACACTAGATGGGGCTTTGCAGGTAGGACGCCAAAAGCCAAAAACTTTGCCAAACCAAGTTAAATCTTTAACTTCATTTTCTGTATTATTTAATAGCAAATTGTAATGAAGAAAAGTTTCTTTCTCAGTACTTGCCTGTATGCAACATGTAGTGCTATACTTGGCAAAAAAAAAAAAAAAGTACAGCTTGTACAAATTTAGGGTATTGTATTGTGCAACTGATACAAGAGCTGCCTCGTTTTGCACCAAAAAAATGTTCTTATTACTGATAATTAAATGTCAGCAGTATGAACTGGGGCTTTTACATTAAAATCTGAGTAATATTCAGATTAAATTCAAGTGCTTCAGCCCACAGAAGTAGTACTTTGTTGTTGGGATTCTTTTGCTTCGCCTTAACTTTTCACCTTTTTTGGACTAAACCAAATCACTAGGATATTCAGTCTGTTAGAGCAGTTTTGGAACTCATGCTTGCACATTTGGGGCTAGATGTGGTATTTCCAGAACTGTCTGTGGACTGGCAAAGTGAACTGATCAGGTTTTCTGTCTGTCTTTGAATTGTTTGAAGGTTGCCAAAGTGCTTGAGAAAATCCAAGATTGTTATTGTACTTGTGAGTTAAACCACTAGTTTTTTTTAAGATAAGGATTTCTCTTAGCATGTTGGAAGTTTGAAACCCAAGTAATCCCAGCTTTAAAATGTGCAAACAGAAAGGATCCAGCTGTTGGTGTTTAGGGTGCCTTTCATAAAGATGACACAAAGTAGCTGGTAAAACAGTTAATGGAGACATCAGCTTTTCTACAACCTGTACATAATTCGTGTTGGTGATGCTTTGTCAGTTGGATGTGGTCAGTTTAGATTCATGTGTGTTAGTTAAAGAATTTCATCTGATGTTTGTTGAAACAGTTGCTTTACGTGTCACGCTAGAGAAAATGTATCATAAGCATGCTGGGTTTAGTGTTTCGTTGTCAGTTTGTTTATTTTTTTTTAAATCGATCTCCCATTAGAAAGATAAATTATTTTAAATACCAGCTTTTTGACTAAAGCTTTTTTTCAGAGCTTGAATCAGTCTTTTACTGTTGGCAAATCTTACGTAATAAAACATTTTTCCCTGGTTCTAGAATATCTTTAAGTGTTTGTCCTCGTTCTTTCTAATTATATGTGTTTTCCTTTTTGCTAACCAGGAGCTGCAGGTAAGTTGCAGCCTGGTGCCCTGGCTTGTTCATCTGTTGTTGTCTGTGGTGTGTGTGTACTTTCTAGTCAGAGACATAAAACTGATATAGTTCTAGGTTATATACTGAGTTACTTTTCAAGAAGATATTAAAAAGATTTCTATTTAATTTGCCATATATTTTAATTTCTCTACAGACATAATCTAACAAGGTATTTAAAATTTTAACAGAATTAAAGGGCTGATTGAAACTCTGTTCATAATGCGTTCAGTTTCTGTGTTTTCTGTGTGGCATTTGTGTATTAGTTTTATTATGTTGAAATTCCTACACGCCTAGGAGTACAAACTGGTTTTTTTTATTACAGGGAGAAAGCATGGACAACTTCAACTGGGGCGTTCGTCGGCGCTCTCTTGACAGCATTGACAAAGGAGACACGCCGTCTCTCCAAGAGTGTCAGTACTCTGGTAGCACCCCCAGCTTGAACCTGACCAACCAGGAAGATACTGATGAGTCTTCGGAAGAAGAAGCAGCCCTGACTGCAAGTCAGATACTCTCTCGTTCCCAGATGGTAAGTTACTGATCTGTGAAAAGCATCTGAGCGCTTAAGCTTTCACTTGCGCTTTCGGTGGATAAGGATGGATCACGCTTTCAGCCCAAATGAAGGAAAAAGCAACTGAAAAAATGTGGCTAAGCTGCTTTTTCCTAACATCACCACTGAAGAGAAAGAGTTACTTTGCATACTAGTGGTTCATAACAGCTTTATAATTCTAGCACAACATTCATTTGTTTTAGGGTCTTTATGCTTAACTATAGTTGTTTAAATATAAGCAAAAAATTGCACATTTATGTAGAATCATAGAATCGTTTGGGTTGGAAGGGACCTGAAAGATCGTGGGTTCCTAGCTTCAAAAAAAATCCCGGAATCCTAAATAAGAACAAGAGCAGTAAGTGCTCCTGTGGGGGATCCTCAGTTGTGCTTAACCATGGAAATCGCTGATTTAATTACTGATTTTGGAGCACGTGTACATATAACTGAGGAGAATCAAGAACGCTGCCCACTCAGAAGTCTCTCTGCAGTACGTAAGTGAAATTTGGAAACTGGACGGGGAGGAGCAGGGATAGTATGCTGCTTTTCAGACTTCAGGTAGAGTTTGCATTAATGCTGCCCGTAACAAAGAACTCTGCTCTTCAGTGGTTTGGGTCTAGCGTTTCAGCAGTGCCAAAGACCTTCAGGAACAAGAAAGGAAATAGTTTTCTCTATTCCAAGGCTAACTTCACATTTCAGAGTTAAATGTTACAGAAATGCATGTCATGCTTGTAATGGGTTTAGCGTAAAGCTGTTAAACTCGTAATATGTAAATAAATTCAAATAGCTAACCATGCTGAAACTGCCTATTTCAAAACTTACACGGTTTTCCCTGTAATTTATACGTTTGATAAACTATCACAAATTTCACATTTCTTTCTTTTCTGTCATAGTTAAACAGCGATTCTGCTGTAGATGAAACAATATCAGATCATGCTGGTTTATCGCTTCAGTCTCAAGATTCCACTAGCAGTGTGGGAACAGAAGAGGTGCTTCAAATCAGAACTGAGACCCCAAGTTTGGAGGCTTCTCTAGATAACTCTAGCAACCAGCTGCCTGAGGTGGGGAGAAATGTGGGCTGGTGCATGGCTGATCTGGGCTCCTTCTAGTGTTTAGTAGCAACTTTGGCTTTCTTTTCAACTGAATTTTCATCTGTTACAATGATTATTTGATTTGCTTTTAATATTTCTAACCTGTTGGAAGGTTCTTAAAAATGTTCCCGCAGTATGAAAACTACTTGGGATGGACTGAGGGAACTTACACAGGTTAAAAATATTCTGAAGGGCTGATAATGATCATTTCATGGTGCAGAATGAAAATAGGCTAATATTCAAGATGCTTTTACTTGATACAGTTGAAATCCTTCTTGAGCAATATTTTCTTTGAAATACTTCTTAATTTCCCCCCTGTGTTTTGGGTTGGGGTTTTTTATTTGTTTTGTTTTGTGGGCTTTTTTTGCTTTCTTTGGGTTAATGTGATTGGTGCTATATGGGAATAAAACCTCAGGCCAGCTGTGTTAGCAGTTGGTTCCATCAAATAATCCTTTAAAAAGGACCACAGATGCTAGTGGTGTACTTTTTTGGAAAGGCCTGTGTGGACTGAGACAGATTTCGAGCTAATGGCTGCCTGCAAATCTGTGAGTACTTCAGTTACTTGGTTTTTAAAATCTTCTGAATAATTAAAAATTTTAAAAACTCATTGAAAATAAAACTCTTGCCTGCTACAATTCCTACAGTGCTTAGCAGTTGTAGCTAAAACCTCAGTATGTTGGGTTTTTTCTTGAATTTGAAGTGGCTAGGTTTAGGTGGACTTTCTGTCCCTTCCATTAAAATTATTGCTGCTACTGGCAATCTTATTTTTTGGTTGCACAAACATTGATAATACCATCTTTAACAGAACATACAGTTTTATTGAGTTTTCTAGAAAATTCCTATGTGCATTTGAATAAGCAGTGCACAGTTTACACTTGAGTCTTGAGTCAGCTCAGTTTAAACAGTCAACTCACTCGTTCAAGTGACTGGGGTTTCTGTAGAGAAGCTCTAATAAACCTGTGTGCTACCTAGAAAAATCACTCTTCTTATAACCACCCACATATCTAGCATTTGGTGAAGGTAACTGTAAGAGTAAGAGACATCCTTAGAGTACAGCAAAGGGAAAACGTGGCTGACTGGCTTCCTGTGATAAAATCCTCACCTTCTGAAAGTGTAATATTGTGACATAAATATTTTTTATATTTTTCCATTATGATGACCTGTATGTTCGGGGTGTTTTTTAAAGGGTTTGGTTACATTGCAGTTGATAAATTGTCTAAACTTTTGTAGAACGCCTGTGGTTAGGCTGTCAGATTGTTCTGTTAGTGCTTCATCTGCTTGTCTACCCACGTGCCTTTTGGTTCCAGTGGAATTTTGAGGGAGGAACACTCACCTGGATGATTTTTTTTTCCACGCAGGGGAGATGGTTTTATGTTAAGATTTCAAAAGGAAGAAGCGATAGATAAATTGGTATTTTATAGAATGAAATTCACCACAGTAGAACTTCTGTCTTTCCTGTTCTTCACTTGTGGTACATTCTCAGCTCTAACTCATTTTTATGTCTTCGTAGTTCTTTCTGAGACTGCCTGTATAATTGGATTTATTGGTCTTGGGCAGCTCTCTATAAAATCACTGTACTTCCGATAATCCAGGTGAAAACATTCGCACAAAAAAAGCACCAATGTCATTAAAAATATGGAAACATTTTACGTGGGCTGTAAAATAATTCCATTACTAAGCAGCCTCCAGAAAAAATTTGCTGTATCAAAAAAAAAAAAAGAGACCTCAAATGCAATATAAAGCAAGCACTTTTTACTAGAGGTGATTTTTCCTTAGGTTCCGTGGAGTTGTCAGCTATATAAATGGCATTTTTAAAATTTTTTCAGAGAACTTCATAAATTGGGAGTCATGGCATTTTGAAGATTAACGTAGCTGTAAATTTATCAGCTAGTAATTAGCACTTAAATATTTTCTAAAAGTGCATCCCTCGGGTGTACCTCGAGCAGATGTGATCAGCACAGCTCTGTATCCTATGTCAACATCCGTAACAGAAATTCAATCCAGACTATTTTGCTGTGGTACTGTGAGCGTGTCTTGCGTTCCCATGTGCTGTAGCCACTCGGCGTGACAAAGTGGCTGTTCTGTGCCATAAAATTCCAGGTGTAACATTAACAAAAGAGGCATTGGAAGTGAGGTCACTGGCTGTGTCAAATGACAGCAGTCTCACCTCGAGGAGTACCGTACTCAAAGTGAGATAAGGTTAGGATCGCTGTGAAAGAAAATGATACAGTTTTGTTTGAAGCTGAATTGTCTTTTTCTAATATATGTACAGTTATTTATCTGCCAGATGATCTGTTTAGACTGGTGAAAGCCATGAAGTGGTGTGTATGCTTAGAGGCTGATCAAAGGTTTGTTGGCCAGTCTTGGATATGCCAGTAGAGGAAGACAGCGCACTAAGAATGAAAACGTATAGAAATTTATGCCTTTAGGAAATAGCAAGTACAAGAAAGTGTTATTTTTATGTCACAAAAAAATCCAGTCAAAGGTTTCAAATGGATTCATCATGAATTAACTAAATCTGAATTCCTCTGTTCAATATAGCGATCTTAATGAGTACAATAATGCTAATGGAGGAAGAGGGAAGGGCGAAAGGGTCATTCTAATATTGCCTACCTGAGTTGAATCATCGTCTCTTTATAATTGCCAGAGATTGAAAGCCTACATTTAGAGATTCCGGGTTAGACCCATAACCTCTCCTTACTGTTAACAGTAATGGCAAAACAATAAAAATAGCAGAATGTCCCCTTTCCATTGTTCACCCATTACGCTGTTGCTCAGTTATGCTTGGAAACCTGTTAAAATGGAGAGCAGAAAGGAGGAGAAATGTTCTGTACTGGTTCCAGGCCCCAAAGGCAAGCATGAGGCAGTAATTTTCATCCTTACCTAGAAAAGTAAAATAAGAAAGTCTTGATTGTGTTAGTCGTGATCTAAATATGTTTCAGGCTATTTGCAAATACTTTTCCGGGTACTGTTAACAGATTTAATGGAGTGTATTTGAGAAATTGTATTTGCTGTAAATAAGAAGTCATATTCTACAATATTAACGTTAACTAGAAGTTACAAACTTTACAACTAGACTGCCTGTCTTTGCTCAAGTAAAACTTTAACCGTTCAAAGAGCTGAATGATTAAAGTATAAATGGATATTTGTAAACTTTTTTTAATAACTGTTACTTTACCATAATAAAACCTGATAAGAACACATAAGCCCTGACAATAAAAGTAATAAAAGTATGTTTGTTTCGCAGGATGGCAGTTCAGCAGTCAGGGATGAACAGGTTAGCACTGCTAGTGAAGACACTGGGTTGTATCTGCTGCAAGAACAACAGGACTGTCTGGTCTGTCATGAATCTCTTGAGTTGGAAGAGGCCCCAGAACTGGCAGAGGCAGCAGCTCCTGAGAGCTATTCTGAATCTATCTGCGAAGAGGATGTCACTCTTGCCTTGAAAGAGCTCGATGAGAGATGTGAAGAAGAAGAAGCTGACTTCTCTGGTTTGTCTAGGTAAGATTGATTCTAAGTATCGGAAATTAGATGTCAGTGCGTGAATCAAAGTAGGCTTTCTTATAGTGTGGGCTCTTCCATGAATCCCATAATACAAGTATCTAAAAATGATGTTTTGCATATCTGAAATCATGGTTGATTGGTTTTCCTCTTAGAGCAAATAAACTCGATACTTTGCTCAGCAGTTGTTTTTGGTACAGGGAAAACAGCCATGCAGGAAAAGGTGAGAATTCGTGAATAAAAGAAATCTGGCACATTCATCACCATCGATAGGCTAGAAATGGGAAGAGAGGTCAGAGAGAGTTCTGGAGTGTTTTCTTGGCAGCCACCAGCTGCAAGCAGTATAACATGGAAAAGCTCCTGAACTGCTCTGAATTACGGCAGAACCTATTTTGGCACACAAAGACAGGAAAAAAAAGGTTAAATCGGGGTTTTTTAATCAAAGCTCCTGTAGGATTCAGGCCACTTTGGCTCTGAATTTTCCCGAGGTTTCTTTTCAGGGTTAGGGTTAATCAGTCTGTCACGTATTTCTAAGACTTTTTAAAGTAAAATAACGTGTTTCTATTTTCTAATATGGAAAGCAAAAATAACTATTGGAAGGTAAAGTTATAGTTAGTCCTAGGTGGTTGAAGCATATTTAAAATAAAACCCTAAGTCCCTTGCATGTAACAATGTTAAGAAGGAGGGAAAACAAACAAGAACCCCCAAACAAGCAAATAAAAAGACCACAAACGAAAAACCCCCAAACCAAAACAAACGAAAAACCCCCAAACCAAAACAAAAAATTCAAAATTGTTCACAGGCTTGTTGATACTTAAAATTTGTTCAGCACTTTGGCTTGAATAATATGTACTATTTTCTAATATGGAAAGCAAAAATAACTATTGGAAGGTAAAGTTATAGTTAGTCCTAGGTGGTTGAAGCATATTTAAAATAAAACCCTAAGTCCCTTGCATGTAACAATGTTAAGAAGGAGGGAAAACAAACAAGAAACCCCAAACAAGCAAATAAAAAGACCACAAACGAAAAACCCCCAAACCAAAACAAACGAAAAACCCCCAAACCAAAACAAACGAAAAACCCCCAAACCAAAACAAACGAAAAACCCCCAAACCAAAACAAAAAATTCAAAATTGTTCACAGGCTTGTTGATACTTAAAATTTGTTCAGCACTTTGGCTTGAATAATATGTAGGAACATAGACCAGTGTATATTCTGGCAGAGAGATCATTTAGGGAGCCTTTTACAGAAAAGGAGCTGTAAAAAGACCAGGTTGTTTGAGAAGGTTCTACTGGGACAGGGACAGAAAAATTGACTCTTATAAACCCATATGCAGCCCACAGCAATATGCCTTGCCAGAGTTAAAGGCTGGTACCAGTTAATAGTTTATTTCCTAATGTGCAAGTAAAAAATCTCTTAAGCTTTTAGTTTATTTACATTAGGCAAACAAACAAAAAAACCCCATAGCTCTAGTTTGAAGAGCAACAGAGGTGATTATTTGCAGAGTTAATACACAATCTAGAAAACACTTGAAAATCTTGCAGAAGCTTTGGTTACAGGTGTTATTAAAAGCATTGAGTCTTAGCTTTTGAGCTTTGTGCTACTCAGAAGAACATACCTACAAACAGCATCCACACTTCTTGTTTAAGACACGTTTAAACCTTGTTTAGGACATACTTGGTGCCCCTGTGAATGGGGTGGTTTTAATAAACTATCTACTTAGAATCCTCCCACATGTCTTATTGCTGCGTAGGTACGATTACACAAGAACTGTCAAAATGTATCATTCCTCGTAATACAGAAAATTGTAACAAGTCAGTGATTGTAAGTGGTAGTGTTGATTAATTTATAGGTTGATATGTTCATTGGAGGTCTGGTAGCTAATGGAAAGCACAACTGCCAAACGCTCTTTGAACAAAGGCCTATTAAATTGATTGCCCATAAAAACGAGTGTTCCAATCTATTTCCACTCACTTATGATGTCGCTTAAGGCAGTTTTAGTATTACACTGCTAAATGAGCTCTTGTGTTTCTCTTAAGGAAAGCTGGAATTTGGTATAGATATTGGTGGACCATATGGTTAGATGAATAAAAATTTGAAGAATTGAATGTTAATTTAGCATTGGGGCAAGAAGAAAATACCAGTTTGAGTGGTGTGTAATTATGTATATTGTGCTGCATGTAGCTATGTATAACCTACAGATAGTCCTTTGTCTGTAGATACGTATAGAAAGAATCATAGACTGGTTTGGGTTGGAAGGGACCTTAAAGACCATCTAGTTCCAACACCCTGCCATGGGCAGGGACACCTTCCACTAGACCAGGTTGCTCCAAGCCTCATCCAGCCTGGCCCTGAAGACAGCCAGGGATATATAGAAATAACATGTTTTAATAACATGTGGTATTTAAGAGTACAAGCAATTCTTTATATTGTTGTAGCAAACATTTTTTTGCTTTTTTAGTCTTTCCTTGGTTCATCGTTACCTTAGTTGATCAATTATTTATCTTACAAAACACTATTCTGAATTCCAAGTTCTTGTTTTTTTCATCCTACCAAAATGAAGGGTTTTTTCCCTTTTAAAAAAAAAAATTACTGAGGAGTTAACTTCTGTTGTTTGTTATTTACAGCCAAGATGAAGAAGAACAGGATGGTTTCCCTGAAGTACAAACTTCCCCACCTCCTTCGCCGTTTCTTTCTGCCATATTGGCAGCTTTCCAGCCAGTGGCATACGATGACGAAGAGCAAGCCTGGCGCTACCACGTCAATCAGATGCTGTCAGATACAGATGGCTCTTGTGCTGTCTATACATTTCACGTCTTCTCGAGGTTGTTTCAGGTCAGTGAATTGCCAAGGCACGCTTGTTTGTCTGAAATCCTTTCCTCCTGCTTTCAAAACTATTCTTCCCCTCTCTAACTGTAAAAGCTGTGAGATTATAGTAGCAAGAAGCCTTAGAAAGCAAACTAAAAGCAGGCAAAAAACACACGTAAAGAACGTTATATGGCCATACATTATTTTTCCATGGGGTATCTGCTGTATTCATTGACCAGGAGTGATTCTACTGAGGGTGGGAGAGGAAGGGGGGAATTAAAAAAAAAAAAAAAAACCAAAAACAAAAACCCACAAAAAACAAACACCACAAACAAACAAACAAACAAAACCAAAAAACAAACACCAAAACAATTCAGTGTCTCTTACAAGTTCTTAGTTCAGGTTATTGTGTTACTATTTTCCAAACATCACCCAGGTTCTGTGCTTGATTACAGAATTAATGGCTTTCTCCTGGGTTTTCTGTGGGATTAATTATTACGGGATCGCAGCATGACAAACATCAATGAATATATCTTGCATCTGTCTTGTGAGAAAAGTTGGGGATTTTTCTGCAGAGAAGTAATTGAAACACCAGGAGATGCACTAAAGCTGGAAGTTTCAAATGCCTCTCCAACTACATGTACGTCATAGATATGGTATCCAACACAAAATGCCTAGGGCTTAATTTTTCCAGCACTACCCTCCTCCCTATATGTAGGAGATGGTTTTTCTGCATTTTCAAAGTGGTACCGTTTGGACATACTTTATTCTTTGCAACTTCTTATGGGATTGGAGAGGCACAATTAATCCATTTTATTTACAGTCGATGTGTGCCACACGAGCTAAGAGCAGATTCGGTACTACAGACCAAGACCTTACAACTCCAAGCCTTTCTTCTATCTCCAACGTTAATTTTGCCTGCCGTTTGGTATATCGTAATGAATTTCTCATGAAAGCCTCGCTTTGTTTTACAACACTGGGCATCGTTTTATCCCAGGGCAGGTTTAGGGTTAGTACTATGAAGTTACTTATACATGAAGAATTCATGGTCCACCTTATCCATGGAATAACTTGTTTGTGCATCTATACCCATTTTCCATTTTTAGTTGAATTAAGTGTTTTGCCACAGCGCTGTGAAATTCCTGTTACTGGTTTTAGCTTTTTGTGCTTTTGCTTCATCTAGACACCACGGGTTTAGTTTCTGTGTAGTATACCAAAGCTAACCTGCAGTTGTTTATCACACATCCATTCATTTCCTGAAAGTGGTGAAATGGGAGTTCATGTTCTCTTGTGTTCATTAAAGAGGGGGCTAGAAAGAAAGGTGAAGCTTTGCGGCTTGCCAGGGCAGCCCTCAGTCAGCTGGAAAGGTGGATACTCTGGGGAAAAGGGGTAATCAGTCCGGGACTCCAGCCTGGGCAAAGTGTTCCTGAGGAGTCATTACTGGGTTCAGAGGAGGGTTAAAATGATTAAATGAAACTCTGGTGGCCTCGGTTTGACTGGGCCTTTCTGTTTTGCCTTCTATTTCCTACACTGTGTTTAACTTTGCAGCTGTAAATATCATTTTGTATAGTTTTATTCTACAGTAATGTTCTAGGATTTATGAAATAATATGTAGCAAAGCACAGTGTTTTATTAGGCCAAGCCGACAGTCTACATAATTGAGCAGGATATACATAGGTCTGATTTTTGAAGAAGGGTAGAAACCCTGCAGGTGGCAGTTTCAGCCACAAGTTGTGCTACACAGGTCGTATTCTGACAGGTAAAACTGCGTAATTTTCTGCAACATAAACACTTGAAAATGAATCGAACTCCTGTCTGTACTGCATGAAGACAAATAGTCATCCAGCTATACTGATAGTAAAGGCCTAGGTGTGAAAGGAGCAATTGTCTTTCCATGTACAGGCTGGTTGGATTGATTGATTGCATTTTCTGGAGGTAGTTTTACATAAATATTCAGAGCAAGTTATGTATTAGTTTGTTAACGACAAAAATATATGCCGTCAGGATGGATATTTGCCCTGAAATTTTTAATCTAAAAAGCCAAAGAGGAAGGGTAGTAAAATAAATGTTTTTCTGATTTGATTTCTAGACCATTCAACGAAAGTTTGTGTCGATAACAAATGATTCGGTCAGCTTTCTTGGCGAAAGTTTGCAGCGCATTGGAACAAAATTTAAAAGTTCTCTGGAAGTGATGATGTTATGTTCAGAATGTCCGACGGTCTTTGTGGATGCGGAAACGGTAAAAATCTCAAACTTACACGGTGAAATATCTGTCTCCTCGATTAGTTTTATATAACGTACAAAATGATGTTTTAACATTTGGAAAATAGGAACGCTCAGGAAGATTTTTTCTAAGGCTTGAATAAAATGTGTTAATGATGTTTTTGCCTTTTAAATGTTGCTGTCTAACGTCACTAATCGAAGCATCTGAATAATTTTTGGGATGTAAAAAAAAAAAAGCCTTTCATCATTGAAATCAGAAAGGAATTTTAAAGTTAGGTGGCCACTATGTATCATAAACATCTGAAAACACAAGTGAAAAGTGTATTTTCTCCAAAAAATAACCTCCAGCTGTAACAATGAACAGTGAGGGAACTTACTGATACTAGATATCACTTTAATCCCCTTGCTATTCTTCATCTTTCCTGCTTGTTCATATTTATTCTTTGCACAAATATGAAAAAGGAAGACTACTTACCTAGCAGCAAGATTGCCTTTTTAAATTGTATTGTTCATGTATATATTCAATGATGCATGAGAAAAACATTCTAGGTACAAATATGCAGTGAAGGGTTTGAATTGTTTGTTGTGATGCAAGTTGAAATCTTGGGTTATAATAAATATTAATGTGAGAAGTCAGCTCAGTGTTGAGGAGCAGTCAGAAAAGCTATGCTGGAATAATTAAGTAAAGAGACAGAAACCAAAAACATCATTGACACAATGTACTCAATACACCTACATCCTGAGTTTTGGGGGCAGTTCTGGTCTCCTGCTCTCAGAGAAAATACAGATGAACTGGAAACGTTTTCGAGAAAGATCACAAGGATTATGAAATATGTGGATTTTTCAGCAGAAAGATGCCCCCTTACATCAAAGCTGAGGTTGATGTGGGAGGGGCTCATGGCCTGTTGCTGACCAGAGGTGCGCACCATTACTGCGCACCGTTTGGCACGGAGACGTAACTTGCTTCGTGGCTGATGTGGACCCGGAATTGGGAGTAGCAGTGTCTTAATATGGTGGTACAGTAATAATCTTGATGCCCTTGGAAAAAGGTGTAAGCATCACTCCCACCCCTGCCCGAGTAATGTGGGATGCCGTCACTCTCCGTGCCACAGTTTCGTGATCGCACTTCCAAGCTGACCAAGAGGGACCAGGTTACAGGGATTGGAGAAAAATGCAGAGCTGTTAAAAGTGTGTGAGGGAGGAAGCGCCATGCTGGAGGCACAATTACTGTGAGAACCGACAGGAGAAAGGTTAATAATGAACCACCTAAGTGGAAATAAAACTCCAGGGAGAAATGGTGTGGAGCAAAGCTGAGGTAGCAGGCCCTGAGGGGAAAAATATTCTGAAACTATGTTGAAAGAGGCAAAATAATTAATAGTAGAAGATTCTTCAAATATCCAACAGTTCCTGCTTTGACAGTTCTTGGTTGCTACAGACCAAAGCCCTTGCTGGTGGTACAATTTGTGTACCGGGAAGGGCAAGTAACCCTCCCTGGACACTCCTTAGGTTGCTACAGGAGCAGTCCAGCAGTACCTTTTTCCTGCTGCAGGCTCTTCTATTTACACTGGCTGTGTGTTTAGCAAATATTATTCTTCCTGTTGCAAGATCTAAAAATCCCTTTGAAATCTCTTTCAGATGTACTAAGTACTTCTTATTTTGGAATCAAAACTGTTGTTCACTGATACGAGTGTTGGTTTACTCACGCAGAGGTGTCACGTGTGATCTTTAACCGACTAATTCTGATTGGTTTTCCAAATGTGGACTTGGAATTTCATATTATATAAATTAGATATTATGCTGTCTGGATCACAGATGTTACAGGACTACAGGGGTGATTGCTTTTATCTTTCAGCTGATGTCATGTGGCTTGCTCGAAACATTGAAGTTCAGTGTTCTAGAGCTCCAAGAACACTTGGATACCTATAACGTCAAAAGAGAGGCAGCAGAACAGGTGAGTCTCTTACATTTCAAAACAAAAAAATATTAGAACCTACTCATGAATGGAATCTTGCAGGTCATTATCTCTCAACACAGGTATCTCAGAGTATAATGTGGGGAAAAAATTCTGAAATTAAATCCTGTTTACTTTTCTTACAAGTATTCTGCGTGTATAATCTGAACCTGAGGGGTTTTTATGTGTAAATGCATTTTTGTTGCGCCCACTCCTGAAATTGGCTTTGAATCTATAACATTGCACAAATGCCATTAACACTGGAAAAACTGCACTCCTCATTTTAAAATTCTTTAATAAAAATATTCAGATATTTTTAACATGAATATCAATAGGGTTTTTTTTTTTCTTTATGAACGTTCTGGCTTATTAGACTGGAAGGATGGGATTCACCACCAGATTTAGACATTTACAGATAACTGTATGTGCATTAAGTGCCTCAACATCCATAGTATCCAAGGATCAAGCCAATACAGTAAAAGAAATCAAGAAAGCCATGCATGTTACCCTAATATAGATGCTGTCTTGTTGCTTAGCTGAATAGGTCGTTAGACCTCTTTTTGTTTACTGAATCTCCACTGAGTGTAGTGGGGCCTCAAACAGCTGTGTCATACATACCCATATAAATCTAGGTCTCTCATCCTGCAACGGGATCCCATTGAGGCTGACGTCTGTGTCTGTTATTTAGAATTATACAGTTTAGTTTTCAAGGTATATGTTAGCGGTCATATAGTTTTTGCAGAGAAACATAAAGTTGAAAATTTCTGTAGCAAGGTTCTGTGTATTGGGTTTTGTGAACCTTTGTGTGAGGTTTAGGAGGGAAGATCCTAACTTCAGTAAACTGAAACAGGTGAGTTTTCTATTTCAAGATCCAAAAGAAAACATGGATCTGCAATCTGTTTTGCAGATGCAGGGAGAGAGAGAATACATGGAGCTTTTTTTGTAGAGAGAAAATGATCCCTAGGAAAATGAAACATGCATTTGAAGGAACTTTTTACTAACCTCAGCAGCCCGTGAGGCCACGACAATGGCCGTGTAGGCAAGTTCGAGCGACGTGAAACAGAACCAGAATTCAAGCCATGACATCTTGGCAGAGCTGTATGTTGCAGCACAAGTCGCTCCATGTTTCTTGATCATGCTGAGTTTATTAGGAAATGATGGCCTCTGCCTTGCAGAGATTGCTGACAGCTCCTCTGTTGAATAGAAGAGACATCCACTTTTTTGTGGAAAGGACCTCAAATTCCTCAGAAACAACACTGAAGTATGCCACACAGCACTGTTAAAGCAGATGAACTTTTTCTAGGATCCCAAGCCAGCATTTTTGCAAGAGCTGCTGCATTTTTTGCCCTGCTCTGTGGTAATAACAATTTATTTGTAAGCTCACTCATGAGGTCTAATATAATGAGCTACATTTTGCCCATTAGGCTTATTCAGAAACAAAGTGCTCATCTAATGACTTAAGATTACCTTACTTGATGTAATATCTGACAATCTGCAGTGCCTAATGCTGTCATCACTCCTACGAGAAAAAAATGTATTTTATTCCTCGTTTTGGAGAGCAAGACTGAGGCAGAGAGCCTAACTGATTTGCCCCCGAGTCAGAGAGGAGGGGTTGAGGAAGGCACGATGGAGGAATTCTCTGTATATCAACTTCTCATTTAGCCTACAGTCTTTGATAGCAGTAACGAATGGTATTGTTTGCTTGATCTGTAAAAGCATGCTGAGTTAAAACTGTGTCCCTTTCAGATGGCTACGAATCCACTCTTACTGTATTTTTACCTAATTTTACACCGCCACGTATCCTATTGACGTAAATCCATGCTGGATATTTAGAGCTTGTTTGTATTTTAGTTTACTTGCTAAAGGAATATGGATATCGGTTTGATGGCCTCTGTCATTACATCATAGTGAGAGTGTTGTTTTTCTGTGGTGCAGCCGTCAAAAGGGTGTGCAGTAACATGTTTCTGCGGTCAGCCTGTCTTCTGCCGCAGGATTTGTGAGTGACTGGAACAGGAAAAAGGTTCACAGGATGAAAGGAGTTATTCTGAAATGACTGAGAGCATTTTGCCAGGGTTTTATTTTTATTTAATAGTTTAAAAATAAAAAGCAGCAGTACTGAGGAGGAAGAAATGTGTAGCTTAGGCAATTATTTCTGACTCTTGATAGCTATTTTGGTGCATTATTTCAATATTATTTAGCATGTTAATTTAGAAGTAGTGTTGATACTCTATTTTAGATAGTTTACTTTTCTAAATTTTTTTTTTAAAGCATTTCTTCATCTCTTGGCCCTCTTTTCTGGGGGGAGGGTGGGTGTATTATATAGTATACGTAGACTAAAAATCTTCCAAAGCTGTTCCTCAGATGTGTTTTACTGGTTTTCTTGCTCTGTCCTATTACACAGAGTGTGGGGAATGATTGAAAAAGACTTTCTCTAGTCAAATCTGAATTTCTGTTGTTGCAGGCAATTGTGCTGTCTATCCTGTTCAATCTGAAAGTAAAGGACACAGTGAGCTTATTGCAGATCTTTGCTTTCTTCATAGAAACATGCAGACAAATGATCAAACTAAAATGATTGGGATATTGTGTAATAAAGTAATATAAATAGATATTTACCTCTGTATAATTTGCACAGTAACCCGGTATCCTCTGTAAGCAACCACTGGAAAATTCCCTACATTAACTTCTGTAATGGAAAAGCGTTGTTTAAAGTTTACCCCAACAGGTTATGTTTGTTCCTGTCAGTGCCGTGTGTTGTACTGACATTCACGCGAGGCAGATTGAAAAAGGAAAAGGCTTGGGCTGCAGTTCCTAGGAACTCTTAACCTCTGCACAGAGATACGAGATAGAAGGGCACCTATAGTATAGGGGGTGGTTTGGGATTGGGATGTCTGGTTTTGGGTTAAGCTGGCAAACCAACCTGTGCTGTGACCAAGACCAACTACAGACATCCCTGTATCACGCTTTCAGTAACGTTCTTCACCCCCTATCTTAGCATACGTGAGGAAAACATAAATGGATGTCAAGCAGACATAGAAAGAAGATTATTTTGTCACTCCATCTACCGCCGTTCTCAAAATTGAGATCTTTCTGCCATGCTGAACATATGTAAATTTTTTAGCAAATTAAATTTGTCACCTTTTTGGAGCTGCTGTTCTGTCTCCTCGCAAGGAAGTTGCTCTGACTTCACGTGCGTATAGAGACAAAGATACTGAATCAGATAAACGTAACAGAAAAGTTTATATGTATATCGTAATGTGGTAGGCATACCCTTTATTCAGACTGGTTTTAAGATTTAAAAGAAATCTTAAAAGGGCAGTGTGTGAAAATAAATACTATCTTCCCCATTGCTGATGCTGTTTGTTCCAGTGCAAACCTATTCCGCTGTTGCCGATGGATGCTGGCAGATAAAAAGAAAAATGAGATTTGCTCTGTACGTCGGTATCCATGTTACTAATTGCAGCTGACACCGCAGTGTTTAGAGAATTCCATTTCTCCTCTTGATAAGCACACAGGCCTAGTTAATCTACTAAGTAACCTTTATTAAATTGAGCAGATGGGAAATCACATTCTTCTTTTTCTTGCATCAGACAAAGGTTAGAAAAAGGTCACTAAGATTTCCTGTGAGACTCAAGATATCAAACACACGGTATGCTAAATTATTCGCCCCTGGATGTACAGGGCCTGTTCTTCATTTGAGAAGATAATCTGCACTTTATCTCAACGTGACACGTTCCCATTTCAGTAGTACCCGAATTACCTCATGCTCGCCGTTGTTTGCGCTGTACCGAAAAACATGCTGGGCACTGTGTCGGTGAGATGATCAGATCGTGTTGTCCAGTAAGAGCAGATCGATTCTGCAAGTGCTTTGTATCAAGACTTTCAAATTTCCATGGTTGCTTAAAATTAGAAGAAGAGATTACCCACTGAAATTATTAATTTGTTGTCTGCTGTAGGGACTGGGGTTAAATACAGCCCCGTGTATTCATGGAAGAGGGTGATGTCTGCATTGTGTGATGTGAGAATCCTTCATCTCCCTGGCTTGTATGAACTGGAGGTCATGCTAAACTCCCACTGAAGAATTTTTTTTTTCTTTCCATCCAGTAAACCTGCATTTGCGTGATTACTTACTCTCTAATTCTGAATTAATGCTGTATTTTAAATGCTGAGAAATCATGTTGGTGTAAACCTTGTGCAGCAAGTAAAGCAAAAATATGATCCCATTTAAAGAAAAGGGTTTTTCTGCCTCCACCCTCCCACGTGTCTCACTAGCACAGTCCCCAAATTCAATCACAGATTAGTATTTATGCTGAAGTGTACTATTCCCATCTGGGGTAATGAAGGCGGCGGGAAATTTATAGTGGGAGGGACACCATAAAAACTAGAGTGATACATGAGAGTGGAAATAACACTGGTAAACAATTGATTTTGTATCACAGTTTCTTAAAGAATCCGAGAATGCGTGAAGCTTACGTGTTCTGTGCAGTTGTAGCAGAGCCTTCCTTTTGCTGTTTCAGATGATGTTTAATCCTGTTTATATTTATTTTGCAGTGGCTAGAAGACTGCAAAAGAACGTTTGGTACTGATGATGGTATTCATGGCACTAACACAGATGCCCAGGTAGGTGTTATGTCATTTGTGAGTCTCTGGATATGAGATTAAAAACCCATATTTATCTCTTGCACAAAAATATCCAATATTTGCAGAGAGATTAAAAATTTATGAAAAGCTTTTCATTTCGGTTATCTTTTGGAAACTCACGTTCTTATGAAGTAGTGGTCTAATAAAAAGGGCTCTTTTTAATAAAAGCTGGCAACCTGTCTTTGGTTCTAGACTTAATAACACTGAGTAGATAAGCAGACTAGATACCATCTGTGTACCAGCAAGTCTGCTTTTCTGCAGCTGTATCTAGAAGAAATATGATTAGCATTCTGCTTCTATGCTCAGATAAACTGTCTAGCCAAAAACCTCTGCTGAATTTAATATCATTAGTACTATATAAATACATATGACCTTTCTGGGGCCATTATTTGGATAAGAAGGAACAGGGATGAAAGTAGCAGTATGGCAAAAATCTCATTAAACACTTTCGCCAAAATGTCATCTAACGACAATAGGTGAAGTAACCTATTAATATTAGTTCAGTATTTTGTATGTATTTGCATGGCAGTCATCCGTGTTTAATATTACTAATTGCAATAGTAAGTGATAGCTTTTCCTCAAGCAGACTAGGACTTTTTTTTTTTTTTTTAACAGTAGTTGCATAATATTGATCTGTAGCTAAAAAAGCAAATCCCAGAACTACCCGTAGTAGGTACAAGGGATCTGCCATCTAGAGTCCTGTACTAAGAACAGTGAAAAATGTAAGAAAGTAGAATTGCAGGTAGCAAATGAACTTACGTTTTCACAACAACGTTTAGACAAAAATCCCACATCCAGGCTGAAAAAAAAAGTGGGATTTTCTGCCTTTTATTCAGACTCTACTCATTGATGCACTTGGTTATGTTTCTGCTGCTGAAAATGGAGTGTTCAGCAAGAGAAATGTCTGTGCACGGACTATTTCTTCTCTTATACACTTTTCATTTGCTCTCATCTATATATTAAAATTCAGTTACAAAACACACCTGAATTTTTAGAGTAGCGAAACATGTGAGATCATGCTGTTGATTTCTATATTGCATCAAAGTTGCACTTTTAAAAAAAAAAAAGATTTCATGTGGATAAGCATAGGTAATACAGCAAAATAATTTGCTGCCATTTGCAAGGATTTTTGCTTTGCCCGTGAACACAACATTTAGTGTATTTTACACTTGGTTTCCATCTTCGTATACTGACTGCTATGAGTTCAGACACTTGTGATAACATTTGCTATTACAGTACAGTAAATGTTCTGTATATTAGTAATGTGGACTGAAATACATAAATGCTCCTTGGTTTAGAATGTTGTTTATATAGGCCAAGAAACTGTTTTAACGTTGAACTGTTAGAACATAACTACTCTTACCGTGAAGGTGAATGTTACTGTTCCCAGCATAGAACTGGGGGAACTAAGAAAAGGAGGGAAAGCCACATGCAGGCTTTCATTTGGATTGTACGGAGAGGATTCTGAGTGAGGCGGTTTTGGCTGTTCTTGCCCGTTCCTGCAGGGTTTGAAGATGGCCTCTGAAAAGGCATTACGCGCCCGCTCACACTGATTATTTGAGGGAACCTGTTTTGATTTTGGTTTTCAGTCCGAGCCTGCAAGGCATGCTGTTTTTTCTTAGGGTGCTCCTCGCACTTGCAGGTTCAGTTGAAACCTTTGTCATGCATAGTACCTGTTGAGAAAGCAGAGTCCTGTTCTCCTGCTTCAGAAACGCACACAGTCTACAGTTGAGAAAGCAGAGTCCTGTTCTCCGCACACAGTCTACCGAAGTTCTAAATTTATTCACAGAACCTTACAGTGACTTCAAGGAGATTGAGAAGTGACCAAATGTACGATCATTGTTTCACAAGTCCTTGTAAATGGAGTGTGGGGCTGACAAGTCTGCCCAGTCAACCAGTTACTGCTAAAAACATCTGTGTTGCCTTGCTCAGGAAAACAGAGCGGCTTCATTCATTTTTTCATTCACTAACACAAATAAGATTTTCTTACTAATTTTTGGCACTGTAGTCAATACAGCTAAGGAAAAGTGAGATGAATTCTGTTCTGGCTCATGCCTTGCTAGCAGACTTGCAAGTAAATCTAATTATTGGATTTTTGCTATTAGTCCTTACACACAAGCCTGAAAGAATGCATCTGGACCCTGGCTAGGCTGTTCGTACATGACCAGCAGGTAGAAAAATCAGATTATTTCTCAAGTGAGCAAGTATGTGAGAGACACTGAAGCAGTACAAAGCCATTTTTAAAGGAAAATCTCTCTTGAATTTTTTAGAATAGCTATCAAGGTGTGATTTTGTGGAAAGGGATTATTTTGGCTCACAGTAGTAATGAGACTTAGCTTAAAGAACGCTGGAACTTCAGCACTAAAAACATTATCGACCCTGCCATCCCTCACAGTCTGATTCTTTGTGCTTCATTAAGGTGACTCATAGAATTGTGGTGGACTTTGGCAGTTAAAAGTCCTTCTCTCGTCGCAGCGTTCTGTGCATCCCCAGTTTTTGCTTAGAGAATGATTGTGCTGTGTTTATGGTAGCAGACAGTACAGGACAGACGCACGCAATGTTTACGGTTAAAGTGTGTAACTTCTGCACATCGTGTGTAGCTATGTGCTTAGTAAAGCTGTCGGAATCAACATCGGTTGCATCTTCATATGCTCGCTATGACCACCGTACTTGCTTAAATGCTATCCATTAGTTCTAGCAGCAAGTAATCTCATTTTGAATTCAGTCTTAATTTTTTCCATTCAGGGTATATTTGGAGCATGTTACTTGTATTTCTTCCTCCATTTTATCTGGGACATCTTTTACCCTAATTAAAATTATTTCCTACACTAATTCTTGATCTTTTTTTTTTTCTTTCTTTGTATTTTTGTGACCTGCTCAACTTCTTGCTTAGCAAATGGAAATTCTAGCAGTAAGTGATGGTTCTTGATTTATCAAATACTTAACCATGCCAGTCACCACACTGGTCTCCATCTGTCTCGTCCATTTGTGACATAGCGATGTCTTGTCATAGACTATTACAAACATGCTGTGTGCTTCAATTTTGCATCATCTAACCCATAATGAACTGTTGGTCCTTTGTAGATAATAGGATCCTGTAGTTAGAACGTTATAGAAGATTATTCCATTAGCACTAGCTTTTATGTCTGTACGTAAAGCAGTAGTAATGCTGTCTGCACCTTGATTGGTGTTTTGGATGCATAAAAATAAAAGCAAGACAGTGTGTAAGTTAATGCTGGTTTCATTTCCTTAAGAAGATTTCATGTGGTATTTTCTAAAATAGAATCAGAGCTACCTTTTATCACGGAAACATCATTCTTGCTTCCAAGAATGGAATTGTTCTCCTCTTACTTCATCCAGCAGTTGTAAGCTAAGGGCCAGGTTATATACTGTGCTTACATATTTATATTGATGGTTATGAAAGATTCCATGGTTACAGACCACAACCGGTTCTTTTGGATATTAGATCTTGAATATAAAGCAGTAAAATATCAACAATAAAAGTGAGTGATCTATGAAACTCTGTCTTGGAACATGACATTTAAAAATGCCTTTTAAATCACTTTACACCCCACCCAGAAATGTAACTGCTTATTAAAAAGTAAACTTTTAAAGCCTACATGAGAGAGGCCACCTGTAAATCTAGAACCGAGTGAAGCTTTCATCTGCTTTTCATTAGCTTCCTGCTGCGTTAGCTTCTAAATCTTTCTGGCATGTTCTTCAGTAACCAAATAACTACTATTAATTTCGCACATTCTGTACTGAAGAAGTTGCCATTTATCGTCTCTTGTATTGGATAACAGATGTTTTGCACTTCCTGAACATAATGATGTGGTTTACGTTTGTAGGAGCTGGAGTTGTGTCGGAGGCTATACAAGTTGCATTTCCAGTTGTTGCTTCTGTTCCAAGCCTATTGCAAACTTATCAGCCAAGTAAAAACAATCAAAAAAGAAGCAGAGGTAATGAAAACCATGCCATTTACCTACTAATTGTTGACATTTTAAAAGCCAGACTTTTTAAAGTACGTTTTTATAACATTTTAATCAGCGGGATTTCTTTTTAGAAACTGAAGGAGGTTTATAGGCAATTAATGAAAGATTTAAGTAGAGCTCACAAGAATTTTCTGAGATGTTCAATTATCTGTGTTGATTTTTGTACAGCTTGAAAGCTGTTACGTAGACAGGAATGCAGGGAGTCCAGTGATGAGGACTTTAAGTATTTCAGTAGCGCTCCTGGTGTATTCTAATCAAGCTACAATCAAGGCACATCAACTCCAATCAACAGATTTCTGCGATGAAGCCCCTTTCCATCACCCTGGTGTTTGCTATTGCGAGCACCATCACACGCTACCACCTGATTTATAGAACTGTGTCACTTTGGCCACCATTCAATTACTCCACAACCTCAGTCCCCATCCTAAGTGCAGTTAGTAATGCATTCTAGACGTCTTGCGCCCGATCTTTAGCTGTACTGATGTTGGAAGTAAAATGTGCCCTGCAGCTGTGCAGTCGTGGTACGTACGTGATGTTAGCTGAGTTAATCTGAATGCGTTACGCTATTAATCAGGTCTTCTGAAAGTTCTCCCCTGAGTCTGTAGGGCAGTAGTAGATAGAGGTAGCAGGAAAAAAAATATGCCTGTAGGCCTGATCTTGCCTTGGTATAGTAGTGGGGTGAAGGTCTTTGGCTTTTGAGTACTTGGGGAAAAATGATGCGTGTTCCTCGCTTAGATTTCCACATTTTTGTAGAGGCTGCAAATAACAGAGTTCATTTCCGTCTGGAGAAAGTTGTAGAAGGTTGGCATCACACCAGTCCTACTTCTTGCCTAATTTAGTCAGATGTAGAAGCATACCTGAGCAACAGCCTTGTCTTCTACTCATACACTGGAGCTAAAGCCAAAGGTAGCATTACATACACTGGCTGCACTGCGGTTATTCTGCTGGGTTACCCATCGTCCAGGGTTTTTTTTCTTCATAGTTGTCCTCGTAATAACACGATTGCTGCAGTGCTTTTGGAAAAGTCTTTAATTCTTCTTGTCGGTTTAATTGTTACCAAGTGATGTGAGGAGCAAAATTTATTTTTTGAAACAAATTTTAAAAGAACCAAGATGGAAACTTCGTCAGGGGAAAACCCAAATACCTGCCATGCACGCTTGGGCCATTAAGTTACTTCTCTAGTTAAGCAACTGCAGCAAATTTTTGGATGTACTTTTTCTGCCTCTCCTTTATGATTGCAAAGAGAAGGAAGAATGTAAGTCGGATCCACTGAAAGTTAATTTGGTTGAAATACATTTAAGCCTGAAAAGCTCACTCTTGTATTTGTTTTAGGTCATAAACATGTCCGAAGAACTTGCTCTTTTGGAGAGCTGTCTGAAGGAGGCCGAGGCTGCATCTGACAGTGGTATCGAAGAAATTGAAATTGCAGAGGCTTCCCAAGCTAGCACAGAAACGGCTATTCATTCTCTCATTGAAACCCTGAGAAACAAGGAGTTTGTGTCCGCTGTAGCACAGGTCAAGGCTTTCAGGTAAGTGCTTAAGGATTGCTTTCAGAGCTGAGTTTGCTAATGGGTTTTGCTAATTTAAAGATAGGGATAGGCACTATGCCAGTTTTTTTTCAGTTCCAGCTGGATGTCCTTCTTGAAAAGGGCAAGAACTGTTGCTTCGTTACAGCTTGCTCATATGCATTTTCCAGTTTAAAAAAAACCCAAACAATTCCAGTAGGACTTGTTCTTTAGAATTTATCTCTGAGAAAATGATACTGTTAATTCTCAGGACTCAGCCAAAGAAACATTTCTCTTGTGTTTTTCTGTGTCTTCTGTTCAAGTGTCTGTTTAAAGAACAAGAATATTAAAACAATTAAATTATTAATTTTTTTTTAAAACGTTTAAATCCAAATTGTGTGTTTACAGATCTATTTGGCCCCACGACATCTTTGGCAGTTCTGAAGATGACCCGGTTCAAACATTGCTGCACATATATTTCCGCCATCAGACGCTTGGTCAAACTGGCAGCTTCGCAGTAGTGGGCTCCAACCAAGATATGTCTGAGGCCAGCTCAAAGCTGATGGAACTTAACCTAGAAATTCGGGAGTCTCTCCGCGTGGTGCAATCCTATCGGCTTCTAGGGAAAATCAAACCAGGAATGAATCTTGTGAGCACTGGATTCTGAACAGCTGCCATTTAGAAAAGAACTGATGATGAAGACGCTTCAGACTATTATTGAGCACCTTCCATTAAAAAAAAAAATAGATAAGAAAAGCTCCAGCAATCCTGACAAGCAACACAGTTTCGTCCCAGCAAGAAATGTTTTCATCAAAAGCAAAAATCAGCAAATCGAAGTGAACATCTTACTTGACTGCTCTTTCTACACAGTAGCCGTGTGGCAGTAGTATTTTTTTATTAAATTTATGTATAAAAACTACATGAAAGGAAAAGGGCTTACATGCAATGCATACATATGCATTATTTTCTGTTGTAACAGAACTATACATGGTGTTTGCAGCAACAGCCTCTAAAGGTTGAATCAGTATCGCAGGTGGGATGAGGCTAAAATCAAGGCTGGTTTATTTTGGCTGAAGACCTGCAAGGCTTCCTGGCTTTCCAGCAGTAGTAGACATAATCATCAACTAACACCTAAATGACACACTTTGCAATGTCATGAAGAATGTGCGGTCAGACGTGCATAGAACGACTTGGGACTGCAAAAACCGTTGACTTCTCAATGTTTTATTTGCTTTTGTCGTCTCTAACAAGGAAATGATGTGTGTGAGAATGTATGGCTCTGTGACAGTTGTTTTTTGAAGGTATGGATGATTGTTAAATAAGGTTTCAGAGCATGCTTAAAAGAGCTGCAGGATTATTTTTGAAGAAATTTTATTTTATTAGATCTAATCCTCATAGTGTGTAAATGTTAGGACATTTAATAATATTTTAAACTGGGATTTCCCAGTGTTTCTAAAAGAAATAATATATCTGTTAACTTTATTGGAATGCTGCTCAGTTCTCTGATCAGTGCTTACGTTACAAATATTGATAACAACTAACCAAAAAGTAGCTGCCTGCAGAGACTTTAAAATGTATATTAAAGATATATGCTGCCCATCAGCAATTCTCATTAGAAGTTAACTTATTTTATTCTGTATATATTCTAGAAACTGTATAGTGCAAAACCAGTATTTTTCTTGTAAATTTGTGCAATGCACTGTTAAGACAGTAGGTGTATAAAGCTATGAGGGGAAGGGGGGGTTCTCCCTGTCGGTAGTCACATCCATTACTTGCAGTCAGAGTAGTCTGCAGGGTTCAGAGTTTGAATGCATGTACATGCATCTTCATGACTCAAGCCTAAGGAATTGGGACTACAGAGGAAAAAAAAAAAAAGGAAAAAAAAGAGACTGACTACCAAAACATGCAAACAGGCAATATACTCATAGTTCAGTGTCAAAGACTGTAGCATAAAACAAACTGGATTCTGTTGAAACCAATAACATTTTGTAAGAAAAAGGAAAAAAAAAAAAGAAAAATTTAAAAAAGAATGTAGTCCCACACTTCCTCTGATTTGAAAGGAACACCCAGTATTTTTATATACATCTCTTACCCACTGTGACTTTTTTTAATGGGCTCTAATTCCAGAGTTTAGAATGTAGATTTGAAATTCTTAGCTCTGCCTTTTTGGGGGAACTGGACCCCACCAGAAATGTAATTATGCTGAAATGCATTAATTGAAGGCACTGTGCACGCTGTTGGACTGCTGACAGTAGTTACGTTATCCTAACAGGCTCTGTAACTGGTCAAGGCACATCCATAATCACTGTATTTTTTTCCCTGTCTCTGATAAAATTGAATTATTTTGATGGTTTTTGTGGTACTGTAGATGGTGTTCTTAATTATTTAATAAGTATTTACGGGGAATGAGTAGTTTTATTTAGGGGCGCATTACACTTTTATTTACATCATCTTTTACCAGCTTTTTTTGTAAAAATAAAAGATATTGTATCTGTCACTTGGCGTACTTTCACAAGCTGGAGTTTAAACACTGACAGTAGAGGCCTGCGTGCCCCAAAACCATGGTTTTTCCATTTATGTCCTGTCAATGCAACAGCACTTTCCTAGGCATCACCTGAAGCTGTTATGGATTATTGCATGAGAAAATCCTTTGTGTTACACATCTTCCTCCATTTACACTGACTAATGGAAACCACCCTGCAGAGCAGAAACATCTAAGTGCTGCATAAACTGCCACCCTACGTTACCTCGTGCATACTGTGTGTCACTGGTTCCTATCGAGGATGGGACAGAGCAGGAAAGCAGCAAAGGATACAGAACTGCACTTTTGGCAGCGAGCAGCAGAGGTGCATGTTTGCATAAGAGGAATGACCTGCGGAGCTACAGCAGAACCGAGGAATGCCCCGGGACAAAGGAAAGCTCATTTCTTACTGCTGCCCGCTGCACTCCTCCCAGCCTTGCAGCAGCCGGTGAAAGCAGGGCTGGCTTTTCCCTCTTACCTGCCACTTGGAGCCTCCCTCGGCTGCTCCTTTGGTGCAGCTGCTGCAGCAGCATGCCACACTGCTCACATCAGCTAGGCCTGCCCCACAGCTTACCAGGCAGGAGCAGCTGCTCCTGCGACCCTAGTTGGAGTAGCCATCCCCACCAAGTTGTACTGAATTTCACACTGGGCTGTTACTGTGTAGGAGTCGCTGTACCAACAGGAAGTAATCCTCAGCGCGATGCTTGTGAGGGCACCTGCACAAGTAGGAAGCGCTCGACTGCTCCTACTGCTGTGAGTTGCCGTGACACCCAGTAGTTCTCACACTCCTTACAGAGGTGCACATCCTCATGGCAGTCAGCCTCCCACACCACATCCACTGGGAACAGACTACAGCCATCAGAATGGGGAAGGCAAACGACCACATCCACTGGGAACAGACTACATCAGAATGGGGAAGGCAAATAGGAAAGCGTGATTGAAGAACATCCATAGGAGGAAATATGCTTGGAAATAGAGATATCCAGGATGACAGTTGCAGCTGGGGCAACCCGTGGGCCCATGGCTGCACTGAGGGCCTCCGCTGTTCCTCAGGCTGGAGCCCTGCCTCAGTACTGTAACTACAGGGGAGCACAAGGCACACTCCCCTACAACAGATAAAAAGTACAACCAGAGCTGGGCAGTTGAGTCTGTGAAAGTCTTTGAATGAGCTGGTAACGCGAGGGACATTTTACTGTGATTCAGGGGAGAAAAACCCTTTGGGTGGAAGCACAAAATGAAACATTACCCCAATTCTGGGGATGGGAGGTCTACTTGCTCCCAGAATGCCTCATGCTGCTATAATAATGGATGAGGCAAGAAGAAATAAAGTTATTGGCAATAAATCGCTGCTGAGGCATTAAGCCTTAGTTACTACAGCAAGTTGACGGGACTGGTTAAAATAAAGCAAGAATCTACAGCAAGATGAGTTAGGCCTACAGAATTAACACTCCCTGCTCCTCTACAGAAAGATTTGTAGATACAAAGGACAATGTTGGCCTACCCTGCCACACACCAGCTGGCATTCGGAGACACAAGACCACCTGACACCGAAGCTGTTACACAGCACAGACTGATGTAGTAGAGTGGTCTGGGGTAAGCTGGGTACAGGTGTAGCTAAGTTTGTTATAGTCAACACAAATCAGCTTTTCCAAACAGAAGTTACCTCAGGAGTTCTGCAAAAGCCTTTGTGCCATTATTATGCTCAATCACAAAATTAACAGCTTTATTAGCATTCTCAGAACAACATTTTCCTCTGAGTTTACCCATCTCCTTGGCTACACAGTAGAGTAGTGGGGTGTAAGTCTTACTCCCTGTGAGTCTGCTTAAGCAGTGACGGCTGTAGCCCCAGAGCCAGCTTGTAACACTTGGCTGAAGGGCAGTGTCCCTGCAGAGACCATTACCACTGACAGCATCAATCACCCTTGGAGAGCATCATCTGGGAGTAACTACACCAGTTCCACCATTACTACCAAACACCAGAAGTACAATTCCTAGTTGCAAACCCCAGCCCCAGGAGGGTGCAGGGCTTTGATCCTTCCCCCGTGGGCAGACAGCTGAACCATAACTCAATTAAACTCTTCCAGTGTAAGCCACCAAGCACAGAGCTCGTTGAGCATCGCCTGCAGGTACAAGAGGAAGCCAGGCAGATGCGGTGTCACTTCTCTCAATAACCCTGGGGAAGCAAAGCTGGGCAACTGGTTTACCTAGAGACCACGGTTATCAATGGCTCAAACTGCTGGGGATGGGAGAACTGTCCCTGAAGATGCATCAACCACAACCTCCTTTGGCTTCAGTCTACAAGAGGAGAAAACCAGCATAGCTAAATGCAGACCAGCTGTGCCAGCAGGACTGACCTCGTTTTAGCACAGCATTCCTCAATCTTTCCAATGAACAACAGGTGCCAGGAGCCTGTCTGCACGGGACAGAAGTGTGCACAGTAAGTGAACACTGTAAGGTGTTTTGTTCACGAATGCTGCTTTGCTACCCGCTGTAGACACGGATTTGATGTTAACCTCAAGCGTTTGATTAGTGCAAGGGTAGAAGCAGTAGCAGACATCCCTTCCCACCCGAGGTGCTACAAGGTCCTGAGTCAGTGTCTGCCAAGGCCATCACTGATTTAAGGGACATAGTTGTGGTCTCTTGCCCTATGCAAGGTACAGAAGTCACAAGCCCCCTGAGCTGGGCACAAACCCACCTGATCATGCCAGCGTGCTTTGCAGTACTTTTATTTTCATGCTTTCCTAGCTACACCTCACCAAGTACCTTCGAACAATAACCACCGCAACAAAACAAAAACCAATCTGCTCTGCTGGCAGTTTTCCCCAAGAGCCCTAAACCCAAAACGAACCGACGACCCCAGCCCCCGTCCCGCTCAGATGATGTACTTGAAGCTGAAGGTGCTGTCGCAGGAGAGGCGCTTCCCTTTGCACCGCCCGCACAGGTCCTGGCGGTGCGGCCTCTTGGGGTCCACGTGCCGCATCTTCACGGGGCAGGTGCACCTCGTCTGCTTGCAGCTCTGGGGGAGGAGGCGCCGGTCGGCGAGGGTGGCCCGGCCCGGCGGGGGGCAAGAGGACCCCCCCACCCCACTTACCTGGCAG
>NW_010241872.1:36260-40235 GCF_000690775.1 Eurypyga helias | reverse complement strand
GCCGAAGGACGGCAGCTCGGTGCACTCCACCACGTCCACCCGCAGGAACAGCAGCAGCCCCGTGTCGCCGGCCTCGGTGCCGGGCCAGCGCCGCCTGGCCTCCCGCAACGGGGACATGAACCTGCAAGTGGCCCCTCCTCCCCCCAGCGCCCACCCCGCCATGGACCAAGTGCACCCCCAAAACATTCCGGACTCCCCCATGGCCAACAGCGGGCCCCTGTGCTGCACCATTTGCCACGAACGCTTGGAGGACACCCACTTTGTTCAGTGCCCCTCTGTGCCCAGCCACAAGTTCTGCTTCCCTTGTTCCAGAGAGAGCATCAAGGCCCAAGGGGCGACTGGCGAAGTCTACTGCCCCAGCGGAGAGAAATGCCCCCTAGTCGGTTCCAATGTGCCTTGGGCGTTTATGCAGGGCGAGATCGCGACCATTTTAGCTGGGGACGTTAAAGTGAAAAAGGAGAGAGACCCTTGAGTAGGAAATCCAATCCCTTCAGACTCCTGAAGATGTAGAATTGTGAATATAACAAACTGCAAAAGTTAGTCTTATGTATAGACATTATTTTCGTCGTATGTTTCTATATTTTGAAACAAAGGTATGTACTCTTCTTCATTTGAAGGATAGAGCTGGTTTTTGTTAAACAGAATATAATATTGTTTGGTTACTACATAATACCTGTTCTCATTTCTTTGGCAGTGTGTTGGCTAGGTACAAAGTTAATAGCCCTTAGCGATTACCTGCTGCTGGTGTGTATTTTTGTAAATGTATGCACTTCTCTGAAAGAAGAAAAACACAAAAGACAAAAAAAAAAAAGAATTTTTTTTTTTGCCAAGGCCAGTGTTGATGCCTAAAAAATTGCTACAAAAATGGTGACAGCTTATGTTTTACAAGCCCTGAGTGTTAGTCCTTCACTTTTATTTTTTTCGTTTTTGTTTTTCTGTTTGCAAAACGGTGGGGTGGCTCTGGGGGGAGGGTGTTTTTTGTTGCAAGTTTGTAAGGAAAATGTTTCAGTTTGTTTCTATTGATCTGAACGTTTTTAATCTTCATGTGTTTTTTGTTTTTGCTTTTATTGATGCACGGATGCTTTTGAACAGTAGAGCAAAATGCTGTACATGAAAAACATGCTCTGTTTGTCCTTTATACATTTCTGTAGTTAACAGAACACTGTAATGTGCCTTGGAGCTTAGTAAATTGTAATAAATTCAATTGATATTAATACTTCTGGAGTAGCAAGTGGTATTTTTCTCAGAGCTTAGGCAGCATGCACAAGCCACGTTGCCTTTTTAAGTCTCCATTATACCAAAAGCCTGCAGTTCGTTGTGATAATTGTGGCGCTTGTACGCACATTTTCACATATGCAGTAAAATGACAATGTTGATGGTGTTATCAAACTTACATAAATCTTGGCACTGTGCCTATTTACATTTCACCTTTAATGTTGCAGTAACAGTTGCTGACTAAGCATTTTCTATTTACTGTTTCTGCATCTCATTTCCTCCTCCCTTCTCCCCCCCCTCCCAGCTCTCCAGCTGCAGTGTTTGCAATACAGGATGCATCCGTTGCCTGCACAGTTTAATAAGGCTTGAGATTTGAAACAAAGCCCTCGTTCACAAAAAAAACCCCAAAAAACACCACACATCATCACATGGTTAATATAAGGCTTGAGATTTGAAACAAAGCCCTCGTTCACCAAAAAAAAAAAAACCAAACACACCACACATCATCACGTGGTTAATAATTTTAGTTGATTTTAAGAACGATGGTCAAAGCTTAACAGTAGCCATAGACTCTTGGTAAGGCAGGACTGTAGCTGAGCACAGCACAAAAAAGGGGTGGCGGGAAATAACAGCTCCTGCAGTTGGAGTTGCTGGTGGGTTAACTGCCCCATTTTAGGCAATGACTTTTCATAACTGAGCTGGTGAACAGTTAGGGGCTGTGTTGTGTTTTCAGGCAAGGAAGTCTTCCTTAAAGCACTGAAGTGAAACTCCTTTTGGCAACGTTCATAGGGGATTCTTTGTATGATTAACTATTTTATGTGACATATTGGCATTTTCTGGAGATTGGGGAGCAGTGGATCACCTGTTAAGTGATCAACAGGCAAAGTAAATACACAGGCCTCACACGAGCTAGGAAATGCAAACAAACCTAATATGAACTTTGTCCTTTCCAGTGAGGCACATGGAGGAAAGACAGAAAACCCGAAACAAAACCAGCAGCACTGCAGAAAGCCTTTGCAATTCGACCAGCAGAACACAGCTGTTCCAAATGCAACAGTGGCATAGGTTATGAGCTCTGTGTTTCATTGAATATTAAGGATCTCCACTCCCCAAAACCACACAGTTTTACAGAAAGGTGCTTTTTAAAAGTCTGGATGGCATTTGGTATCTGCTTGCTCTTAATACTATATAGTTCATTTGTATTCCTGGTGGAAAGGATGGTAGAAGCCTTGAGACTACATGCTTAGCATGCCTATAGATCTTTGGTCTCTTGTATAGGTACGTACTTCAGCTATTTTCTCAGTGTGAGGGCTTTGTGTTTTGAGATTCAGTCTTTGGCATCACTATATCTGTGATTTCAGACAGTGATTTTGTAAATATATATTTTTTTTCCTGCCAAGTGATGTTGGTGCTTAAAAATCTCAGAACATATTGTTCTTATGTAATTAATTGGAGGGAATAATGCAGAAAAAGAATGTTTTGAGCTAGTTGCTAGATACAAACTATACATTTTTTAGAGTATAGATTTGTGCAGATCCTATCTTCAATTATTTCTAAGCATGCAGTTCCCACACAGCAGTTTACTTCTAAATCACGACATAGGGGGACTAACATTGTGAGCTCATGATTGGCAGAGAAAAAACTGGTACACACAGATGAAATTAGAGTTTACACCTAAGGAGGAGATAAGTAATATTCATGTGTGAATTGCAGCTGCCATTAAAAGAGAAAAAAACCTGACTACTCAACATTTAATGATGTCACAGAAGCGTGAATACCCTGATTTATATAAACAGAACCACTCCTGTAATCTTGAAATCAGTCATCAGTAGTGGAAGTTAGAACCCCATTTGGTGGATTTCTTTAATTGCAGAGTATTCTTGAAAAGCTCTTATCAGTCAGAATTTTGGAAACATAAACCCACTTAGAGACTCAGCAGTTTGATTTTTAGCAGGCAAAGGAAAGGTAAGGGGCAGTAGACATAGTGGAAAATAAGCTTGAAGTGCATCGCAATACTGCAGTTAATTAAAGTTAACCGTAGCTATGGGGCATTTGTTGTATGGAGGTTTTTTTGTAACCATGTGACCTTTTCTTTTACTCTGGCTCGTTAAGCAGCCGGTCTGGACATATTAGCCAGCATTTCTTTGAACCCACTCCATAGGTTTTTCCCCTTTCTGAAGATGCCCACAGCTGACAAACAAGCTGTAACCTTTTTTCCGAGGAGGTAGAAAAGGGAGCTGCTGAGCCAGTCTCATGTACAGAGATTCAGCTGATTTCTGTGTTTTTTTGGTATGGCTCCCTTCCCCCATATTTGCCAGTTATTTAAGGTAAAGCCCAATGTTTGCTTGAATAAATCATGTGAATTTATTTGTCCAGGTGGTCATTTGTTGTGCTCTCATTCCTTCTTGTAATGGGGAGGTATTTAAATGGTTTATTTTTCCAAGGGGGGTTGTTGGTTGGTTGGGGTTTTTTTTTTCCCCCAATTAGATTATTCTCGACATTTCTTTTAATAGCCTTGTAGCCTATTTTCTAAGAAATGGGTTAGAACATGTGTGTCACTGGATGTTTGTTTTTTAAGCATTGGCAGCGCTGTGTGAGTTGGAGATGGAAATGTTTGTGCAGTGAAGAGATGCTATGTCCGTTGGGGGGAAATACTACACAGTTCCATCGGGAGCTCAAGTTCACCAGTGCTAACTGGTGTCATTTAGTACAAACCTTGTTATCTTTTTTATTTGCTTAGCAGTGTTGTGCATAGGAGCA
>NW_010241872.1:34991-36229 GCF_000690775.1 Eurypyga helias | reverse complement strand
TAGGGCGCGCCCTCCCCCCCCCCCCCTCCTCCCCCCTTTAATATTTGAGCTCCAAACTAGTCAGGACTAACATTGTTTTGAAACTGCAATCTCTTCAAACAGGCTGGCTGCCAGCACAGCTTTGCAGAGCTGCAACAGTCACTGGGAAAATGGTTGTCTTTGCTTCTTTACACATCTTGTGAGCTGAGTTTTTCTTCCCCTCAAGGGAAAGGCTTTGTCTCCTCAGAGCTCTCAGGTTCCCAGCTTACTATGCAGTAGTTGCTTCGCAGCTTCCCTCTTCCCCAGGTCTTGCCATTTTCTTTCTTTGTGGTATGCAGCCATTCTCCGTTCATAGTAGGATGGTTTGTGTTGTGCATGAGCAGCCTCTTTCTCTGCCAAAGTGACACATCCTGTAGTTTTGCAGCAGAGTACTGAACTGTCACTGTAATGCTGACTCTTGTAAGGCTATTCTTGAAGCAGAACAGCTTCCCCCTTGGCATTCAGCCATCGGAATTCATTACAGCATGCGTTTTCTACCCAAAACACAGCTCTGTACCTACACCCTTGTCCTTACAACCATCCCCTGGAAGACGCATAGGGCACAGTCACACCCTCCTGTACAGAATGGGCACTGGCTGGGTTTATTTTCAGAGTCTGAAAAATGTGTGCAGAGTTTTTGTTGTTTCAGCCCCTGCCTTAAACCCTGTAATGCAGACTGGGAAGGGGAATGCCTCTGCTGACAGCGTGATGTGAAAAGAACTGCAGACAAGGTCTTTTCCCTGGTGCACGTCTTAAAAGAAGGATTAGGTGTGTGTGCGCCAAGCGAGGCTACTGCTGGGCTCTTCGGCGGAGCCAGCCCAACGTCTCCCTCTCCACGTGCTCGCCACGGGGCAGCCCAGCCCCACGCTGCCGCCCTTGGCTCTGTGGGAAACCAGCTCCCATCCCTGGGAACGGGCCTGCCTACCTCCCTGAGAAGAAAACATGGGAGATTACGTGTCATTTCAAGTTTCTGACAGCAAACCCACTCTCTTTCAGCCATTCAGGGAACTGTGGAGCAAAAAGCAGAAGGGAGCAGTTAGACATTTGAATGGGAGGGGGAGGACGCTCGTCACCAGTCTGCCCAGCCAGTACGGTCTCTGACTGGTTGGACTGGCTGAGCTACTTGGGGCTAGGTAGGTTCAAGATTGCGGAGTCTGATGACTGTGCTTGGCTGGCCGAAATCAGCCCTGTTGGCATCAATGCGCGTCGCGGAGCGTGGC
>NW_010241872.1:34067-34429 GCF_000690775.1 Eurypyga helias | reverse complement strand
CCTTCTCTCCGCCGTCCAGCCGCGCAGCCTGGCCTGCCGCGGGGCTGAGGCTGCATTCCTCGGGCTGCTGTGCGCCTTGCCTTCCCCTTGCACCCTTCTAAGGTTATTCGGAGGCGGTGGGAGCAGGGGTGGAGGTGAGGAAGGTCAAGCTTCTTAGGTTTCAGCTGATTTGGCATCCGCTCACAGCCCTCCCCCCTCCCCCCAGCCCTGTGCGGCCATGTGCGCTCGCTGCTGCTTTTATGACCCTTTGCAAAGAAACCTCAAAGATGTGAGCTGCTGTCGAATAAGCAACTTATTTTCAGGAAAACACCCCCTTCCCACACCGATCAGCTTTAACAGTGAGAAGGCTGGTTTTTTCCTTT
>NW_010241872.1:799-34037 GCF_000690775.1 Eurypyga helias | reverse complement strand
CTGCCGCTTTCGCTCTGGCTGCCACCGCTCCCCCAGCAGTACCGGCTTTCCCAGGACGACCGGCTCCCCCGAGCCTGCTTCCCTGGGGTCCTCTCCAGTTTTTGGCCAGCGGAGAGGCCCTTTGCTTTGTTCGTGTGCTGTGAGTGGAGGCTGAGGCCGGCAACCCCACCGCAGCACGGAGCGGCTTGGCACGGCTGCGGCACGGCAGCTCAGGCAGGGGCTGGGAGGCGGCGAACCAAACCGAGCTGAACCGAACCGGGCTGAACCGAACCGGGCTGGGTCGGGCAGGGGAGGGGGCACTGGGCCAACGTGGCATGTAATTGCCGCTGGCCTGGGCCCGGCCTAGACGGCCATGTGATTCCCCGCCTGCCTGCCTCTGCGCAGGGGATGGGAACGGGGACATGAAACATGTCTGTGCAGCTTCGAGGAGCGGAGCAGAATTCCCCACTGTCATCATCCTCCTCCCCTCCCTCCCTGCAGGCTGCCAGAGGGGAGGGCCGATTACAGCTCCGCTATTGTTCAAGTAACCTACAAATGGATTTGCATGGAGGCAGGTTGGGAGGGGCAGAGGGGTGGGATTTATTAGCAGCAGCTAAATTCGTCGGGATTACTATTAGGCTGAGAGCTTCTCAATGGGAATGATCCCTGGGTGAGCGGTGGGGTGGAGGGGAGGGACTGGAAAGCTCCTTTTCTGGAAATAGGTGAAGGGGTGGCTGGCTCCAGCCGAAGAGGGGAGGCAGGCAGGGTGCAGCTGGCTGGGGCCAGCGCTTCACCTCGGTTTAAACTGTAACCCTCTATTCCGAGCACGCAGCTCCTGGCAGCGCCGCTCATACCAAAGCCTTGACTCAGGGTTATCTGCATGCTGGGTAATGAGCAGCGTCACCAGAGGAATGTGCAGAGAAAGCAGCCATGCTGCTGCAAGCCTCCGCTCGCTCCTCGGCAAACTACTGATTTAGCAGCCTGCCTCTGCCTCTGGGCCGCCGAAGACTGGCTAGGGGTTGGGGGCTTCTCCTGAGAGGGGGCAGCTCCAAGTCTGGTTTGAAGCAAAACCAGTATTTTGCCCTTCCATAATTTTTTTTTTTTTTTTTAATGCAGCGCTGGCTGGGACATTGTAACCATAATTGAGGACTGTGCCCAGGAAAGGGTGAAGTTACTCAAGTCACTAGGTTAGTTTTATCCGTTTTCCAGATGGGTAATCTGAAGTGTTTTAGCCGAGGTCACACAGCAAACAGAATGAGGGAGACCATGACCTTTGGTTACTGCCCCAACTGCTAGTCTCCCTTCCTCTGGGATAAAAGCGTGTTGCTACGACGACAGTGTACTCAACGACCTCAAAAGCAGTTGTGTGACACAGGTGTTTGGGAACAACAACGTTCAGTGCCAGGCCATCTCCCTGTAGCCTGCGCCCTTCGCTCCGATAGCTCCAAGGCTGGAGGCTGTTGCTGTTCTTGCTGATGCAACATACCAAGGGCTGGGGTGAAGGAGAGTGCATACCTGTGTGTCAGAGGTAGGAGCTCCCCTTTGGCTATGATGGAAAGCACGGCACATCCAAATCAAAGACAGGAGGGGGTTGCTTTGAATTGCTGTATTCTGTACCTATCTGAGGCAATCTTATTTTTTTGCTGCACACATCACAGTAACAGGAGACAAGATCATAGGGTAGACCAGGTTTTCATGTGAAGCATGTCCAGGCTGGCACACAGTCAGGGTAAGGACAATGCACTTTTGTAGGTTTGATTTGTGTTGGAGCTAGGGGCAGAACTAGGGAGGAAGTGGGAAGCCTGAATATCTGGTCTGCTACTGAAAAATACAGGCAACTGAAGATGTTGCAGGCTGACTTGATCTAGCTCAATATGCTAGACGTTTTCTCTTAGAAATTTCTTCCTCAGTGTCTGTAAATTATATCTGAAAAATAAAAAAAGAAGGTACAAAATGTCTGAAAGAGCTCTCATCTTCCTGCAGCAGCAATTTTGGAGTATTTTTTTTATTTGCTCGGTGTTGATGTGCTTGACTCCCTGTTACATATACAGATAATTCTTCCCTGAATAACTCAGACTGCATTGATAAGAAAGGCCAGTTGGTGCATCTATTTTATCCCACCTCCTTCAGTGAAAGATTATGCCATGTATCTTATCAAAAGGATGCAGCCTTTCAAGAGCTGTACCTTGGCAAATGTACTTATTTTGGCAATTATTTGCAGTGGTTTTGAGTGGTTCCCCCCCACTTCCCCAGCCCTGCATCAACTCTTCTGTTCATCCAACTGTACTCATTCAGCTGTGTGCATTGCATCATTTCTGCTGGAGGGGAGACAGCGAGAGGGGCAGCCATCAGGGATAGTAGCAGTTGTGTGATCCATGGACATCTAGTCACGTGCTAACTAGGACCTGCAGCCCAAGATAGATTCATTAGTCAGCATCCCTGATAGGATGTCTAGTGGCTTGTGTGACTGTTAAATACCAGGAAATGATGCAGAAATTCTCATGCTCTTTTGTACCTGTCTTTCCTCATGCTAGCAGAGATGACAGCGTTTCTTGAGAACCGCACTGCACATGCTTAATACAAAGAGGAGCTTCTTTCAGTTTTTGCATGATTAGTTGCAGCTCTCTGCCTACATCTTCCTTGTTCTGATGGCTGGATTTTTACAGTAGTGTGTTGTACATAGTTTGCAAGTTACAGCTTGAAACTTCCTCCTCGCAGAAGGTTCTGTCATTTGAAGGAACCCCACCCTGCTCTCCCTTGAAGATGTGCAATCCCAGGCTGTGTTTGAGCATGCCTGGGGAGGCAGGTGCAGCCTGGCTGGATCCTCCACATTACCTACAAATAAACACTGTTTAAACAAATTGGACTAATAAGAACATTCAAGATTCAAGTAATAATCAGGACAGGTTTTGCTCTAGAGTCTTCATTCTGTGTTTTTCCCATCCCCTCTCCCTCTGAGTTATAATCCAGAATATATGACATGATTACGTTGCTATGGAAATTAATTGCAACATAATTCTATGGAACTGTATAACAATAACAGTTGTTAATAGCACCTTTGTTGAAAACAACAACATCAGGTTAAAGTCTCTTTAAAAAACCCCCACGTTTCCTTCTTGCTGTTGAAAATAAGGAATTACATGAAATTAAAGATTTATTTTCTAATATTGAAAGGAAAAAAGTCCTTCCAGCACAGAGCCTGTAAATACAGTTGTATTCTTCCCCATTTGCCCAGCACTTGTATAGCCATCAGATCTGTCCTCCAGCCCAGAAAAGATGGCAAATGCTTAAAGGCAGTACAAGTTCTTCAAACCTTAGAACCAAGGGACCAGACAAAAGCAAGGTTATTTCTTCTGCTCAAAGCAGGCCCTTTTTGCTCACATCTTGGTCCAAGTCTGTGGGAACTGTAGGCTGTCACCTGCTCCACACAGTTTCCTCCTCAGATGAGCTTTTTGTAGAGTCACCTGATTCCTTCCCAGTGCTGTGAGAGTGACCATGTTACTTGCTGCACGCATTTAAGGGATCAGTCCTTGGCAGCACACACACGATTCCCCTCAGGGTCTTGTCCAAACTAGTCCTATGGTTTGATGGGGACCTATCTCATTACCACAAAGACTTCTCAATGATGTTCCTTTTCAGGGTTATCAAGTCTGCAGTACTGATACACTAGTTTTCCTTAATATCTGGGCCTGGGTGGCTCTTTTTACTAAGCTTCTTAAGCCTTTTGGGCTGTTGTTCCCTAAGGAAGCCTAGCAATTTAGTCACCAGACTTCCCTTGACCTTTCATTTGGGCAACAGTAGAGTTCCCACATAATTTGAGACCATTTGGTCTCAATTCAACATTTTACCCCTCACTCACTACTCAAGACTTTCTCTGGCTGCCTTATGCAGGAAGTTGCTGTGCTGAAGAGAAACCTCCACCCATAGCTCAAATATATGTGCTGGGCAGATATCTATATACTCTTCAGTGAACAATCCCTTCCTGTGCACAAGTTTGCATGCCAGCTGCATATTTCTGTAGTTTCCCAGCTCCCAGGAGGACCTTCTGTAAGCTGATGTAGGACTAACGATTCTTCCAAAGCTTTTCAGCAACCTACAAGTCTTCCTTGCCTTTTGTATCAGAATGCTGTAGTATGTCACGTGAATTAATTCCTCCACCACAGTTTCCCCCATCATGTTACTTGCAGAGGAGTACCTGGAGTGGCAGTCAATTTAAGCTCTAGCAGCAGACTCTGCGGATGTCATTCCGTTGCTACCATTCTCATGTCTGACCATACAGGCAGTGATGTTCCCTGGCTGTTCAGTCGCTATAAATGAGCACATTCCCCATTAATGCAATGCAGCCCGGATGCAGTGACAGTATGCCTCTGGCGCACGTCTCAGCCTGGCCAGAACAAGAGCCGAATGGCTGAACCCTCTATGTTGTGTGGCCCTCTCCCACTTGGGAAGTTCTCTGTAGCTAACTCAGCTCTAACCCTCCACACAAGCAGCACTAGGCATTCAGAGGTGCAGACGGGCATTTGAGGATAATGTTTTAGCTCCATTAGCACAGAGCTAAGCTGCCCCAAACTACCTTCTGCCAGTCCAGCAGTACTGCCCAGATCCCATGACAGCACACATGGCGGCACTCTCTCCTGCTGAGGTGCAAGCTGCAGTTCCTGTTGGTTTTGTTGACTCTACTGCTTGTTTTTCAGCAGCAGATAAACAACATTTCCGTCTTTCCCCTTCACAGCAGAAGAATCCGTGGAGACAGAGCTACCTATGAGTTTTGCCATTATTTTATGTAGCGGCTCTAGTTTTCTCTTAGCGATACAGCCCATTTGCTGTCAACATGGTTCATGGTGCACAAGCTTCTGGTTTACTTTCCACAAAGATTATTCTATCTCAGAGTCCCAAGTCCATTCAGTCAACAGCTCGTCCTCCTTTGAGCACACAGCTAGAGGGGCCTGTTTGCCACAGCAAGACAAATGGCACAAACTCACCCATTTCATTTGCTTCCACAAACTCACTCATTTCATTTGCTTCCACTACCTCTTTGTAATTCCTCTGGCTCCTTCCCTTCTGAATCCCATAACCTTACATAGCTGGTTTGCTCCAGGGTTGTGGGTCCTTAAAGAGGCAGGTTACACTTAGCGCATTGCTTGCAAATACATCAAGGGAGATTTGTGTAGGGTATACAGCTCCTAAACACACAACACTTTTCTTCCTCTTTGGGATTTTGTGAGGTTAACCTAGCTATGTGTGACAAACATGAGCTATGAAAGGCCCCAAGTCCTTTCTCAGTATCGTTGTTTATTTGGAAGTGTGATAGATGTTAGGATTAGAATGACGTACTCCTTACTTGGGACAGAAGAACTATTGTTTTTTACCTCCATAGCTTGAAATATGTGTCACAGATACACTTATGTTCTTGGCCTGCATGACTTTCCAGAGCCTCTTACAAACGCTTGAGCTTAAAAAGGTGGTGCTGACTTGCTCCTGTATTTATCTCCTTATAGAAATGAAATTGCTGAGTGTGGGAAGGGATGGTTGCTGTCAGGAAAGATCAAGAAATAGAAATGTACCTCTTCTGGGACATGTGTCAAGCAGATCTGGAGACCCTTAGCCTCAAATAGAGGATAAAGTAAGAACAAGTGCCAGAGGCAAAGTCAAGAAAGGAAAACTAGGCAAGATCTATCTTCCACAGGTGGGGATGAAAAAGAGAGGAAGACACACAGAGTTTTCTGGTTTTAAATGCTCAGGAGATGCTCTGAAGCGGTTGTGAAGGACAGACAAATAAGAGCTAAACGGTTGCATAGTTATGAGCAGTAAAACTTTGCAAAGCAGCAATGGCACTGGAAAATAACTGACCAGTAGGTCATGAGGTGAAGAGTCCCTCATTACCAATTCATCCATGAATAAGAAACAATCAGAAGTTCCTGAAATGAGAGGCAACAGATAATCAACGGCAAGGTTGTCACAAGGTGACGGCTCTTAAATGTTGATCTTGTCAAGTGTCTCGATGGTCTTTATTGTTATTTTCTTGTATCAGCCAAAGATGTATGCAGCGTAGTTTTTAGAAGAAAAAGACATGGTCTTTTCAAAAATGCTTACAATTTCAGTACTAAAGCAGAAAGAACAACAGGGGATGTTGAAAAGTTTGAAACCGCTGTTGGAACATAAAAAACGCCAAACCAGTAGGCCTTGGCACACTGGTGATAGGTGAATGAGCCAGATAGTAGCAGGTGAACCTTATGGCATATGCAGTCGTGAACACTGCAAGGAAACCATTCTCCTCAGCATTTTGCCTAGTTGTAAATTAAAGGTACAGGAATACTTGGCAGAAGACCTGGTTGCCACTGGATAACTGACTGGAATCTCACCTCTGTAAAATGGACATCTTTGATCAGAAAGCAAATGCCAGGATACATTAGGAATAAAATTTTGAACTCTGTGTGGAGCTTTGTACTGCCATTACAGGAACCACTTTTGTTGGTGACCCCATCTTAAAAATTATAATGAACCGCTTAAAGGGGTTTGGAGAAAAGCCCATGAGAACAGTTAGAGACATGCAAAATTGTCTCCGCACCACAGCAGAAGTGCCGTTCTTGTTTATTTATTCTGCAGCTAAAGCCCCTTAGTATGCATAAGGCTTTGTAGACAAATAGGACAGGCCTGTGCCTGAGAAGTTTGCCTTCTGAGCAAGACAGAGCACAGCAGAGGGAATCAAACCAAAAGAAGTGTGTTGGTACATGTGCAGAGCAGCGAGGCAGTGGGAGGCAGAGAGAGACACCGGAGAGGAGAGGTCAGGGTCAAGGGTGTCACTGGAGCCCTCCCAGGGTATGCACTTACCTTCCAGTAAGGCAGGCCCCTCCGGCATTGCCGTGCCGAGGGAAAGCTGCTTGTTTCATTATCTATGAGGTGTGACCTGTTCTGCTTACAACTGCAGTCCTGTAGGAAATATCCTCCAGACTCCACAGAGTCTGTTTTCACTGGCTTCTTTTCCTGCATATGCAGTTGCTTTTACAGCAGCTCCATATTTGCATGCACAGAAAAGCAGCTGGATTGCACAAGCAGGAAAAAATTCAACAAATATTTGAATTGAAAAACAAATTGGGGGGCATCTCTGTTGCAATGCTTTAATATTCATGCACTCAAGATTTATTTGTGCAAATGAATTTTAAGTCGGATCCAAAATGTGAAAAAAGTGGAATTGCACATTGTATTGTAAAATTCATGGTAAGTTACCAAACATGGTAGAAAATCAGTATCATTTGATGTATGTAATTAGCCAACACGTCAGTAGACCTAGAAATGTTCATCAAATAGGCTAATCATTTTGAGTGATGAAAATATCGAGTATTTCCTAATCCAGTTGCAGCTAATTTCAGAACAGAATAAAATAATATTAATAGAATATGTTTTTATTGCATATTACTTGCTTGGTTCTAGCATTATGTATGCAAATCAGGTAATTTTGTACCTAATTGCCTGATTTGCATGCATAAATGTAGGTTGCACATGTGCAAATGATTTTATTCAAATTTAGTATATGTAGAGTGGCTATAACTTTAATCTATGTATCTGAATCACTCAGAATTTTCACTTAAGGAAAAAGCAAAATCTGTCACCAGTTTTGGAGGTCCGATGAAGTAGGTGAGCTTCTTTGGATAAATTTGCATGGGCAGTAACCTTACAGCTGTGCATTTTTCTTGAGAAAAGAGCAATGATGTGAATGCTCTGAGACATAAGTAAATAAAAGGGATCCTATTGCTTTAAATGCCATAAGAAAATCACAGAAAAATGAGACACTTGTTGAGTGGAAAAAGACAGAATCACTCAGAAGGAAATGTGACTTTTGACGTCTAAGATGGTTTAACAGACAATGAAACCTAAGATGAAAAGTGTAAAAATACAATACTAACATCTAAGTGCATTAAAAATGCTTTCAAGTAATTTCATGGCTATGAAAGGAATCAGACTGACGGTTCTTGTGAATGAAGTTATGTGACCTTAGGAGAAGGAGACCACGGTAAGGGACAGAACAGCTTTGTTTGTTCTGCCATGTCATACATTTCACCTCTGTTCTGGAAGAGAAGGAGGATCTGGACCTGGAAGATCAGCAGAAAAACTAAAAATCAGTCTCAAGAGCCTGTTTGATTATGGGTCTCTGTGCAGAGCTCCCAGTGCTGGGATCGGATGTGTTGTCACCAGCAGTTTTCGTAACGATGTGGAAGGGCAGGAAGTGTCCCTGAGGAAGGGAACTAAAATTGCTAATAGCATTTTTTACTGTGGCATCAGCTGTAGTCTAATAAACAGTGGTAGGCTGTTTTCTCCCTATTACTCAGAACTCCTCTGCAAGCTTTATTTGCATACACATGGGTGACAAATACTACTAAAATAAGCATGTAGAAAAATTAGAAACAATTTGGAGGCACATATGGACTCACAGTTCCAAATTCTGATATCACACTAGTACGAAGTGCAAGCAGGGTCAAAACAGGTATGATATGTTCTCCTCCTAGGTTACTTCATGCTGGCAAAAACTGTAAAGAGTTATGGGTGTAAATTGGAATTTGGCACAAAATACTTTTTGTCTATCTAAGGGCAAGTTTGTCATAGCCCTGCTGACATGAGTATGATATCAGATGATTTCTGACCAGCATAGCTTTGCTACTAAGAATTTCTAGTGCCGATGTGTTTATAATGGCAAACCCGTGCTTTTCTTGGAATAGGTTATTTTACTTGAGAAAGGGAGACAGGCTGGAGTAAATTTTATTTTCTGTAGGAAGATACGGTGGCAGGCGGGGGGAGTTGGTAAGCAGTGAGGAGGTAGGGAGGGTTGCAGAGCACTTTTGCATGGTGTGACTGGGAGCCTGTGCTCTGTGGGGGGGCCATGGGCGAGCTGGGGCCACAGCTCCTTCAGTCTCCTCACCTAGCGAGCCTGCTCCTGATACCGCAGCAGCATGGCTCGCTTGTATAAGCCCTGACTACATTTGTCGGGCTTTCCCAGGTTACCTATTCCGGAGAAGTGCTCCCTAATGCAGGCTTGACCTTGAGCTCCCTTATTTTGCTTCCAGGCGCACAAAAGGGTTGTGATGTAAATGAGAATCAAACTCACCTTTTTCCTCCTGCTCTATCAGTGGGAAAGAGAGCTCCTCCTGACTAACAGTGTGTCTTGCCTCTTCGTTTGTGTGCTAACCTCATCAGAGCAGCACATGCAGAGCTCTGTACAAAATAAATAAACCCAAACCTTGGGCTGTATTCCCAGTTACTCTCTGAGTGTTCAGCTAAAGCACAACTTCTGTTAGTTTGGAGAGGTGCTCTGTTATTTGACTAAATACTGTTATTTCTGCTTATTTTCATTCCATCATAGAGTAAAAAGATACTTTCTATTTTCCAATTTTTCAGTAGGAGCGAAAAGCACTGCCTGATAGTCTAGGAGATTGAAGGTTTCTTGTTTTTCACAGAATGTATATAGCTTGGGTAATGCTAACTTCCTTCTCTCGACAGCTTCCCGTTCCTCCCCACTTTAGTGCTCAGGATTGATTCCATTCTTGATCTCTTTTCTCAGCCTTTTCCTTCGGGTGTTTTCTGCAACTGAGGCAATTACTGCCTGTTGCAATGCGGGGTTTTGTGGTGGGCAGCAGTTCTGTGAAGCTGAACTGAAACTGCAAGTCCATCTCAGCAGTGCAGCACATACAGAACAGGCACCGTGTTTCAGCGGCCACCGGCCCAGACAGAATTAAGATCTGGGGGAGGGAGAGCGAGTTGGCACATCACATTACCGGGTTACCTCAGCCATCGCTTCCCACAGAACAAGGCCCTCACAAATGGATGACACTGTAACTGCGCTCGGACAGGACAAACTCGTAACAGAATCGCAGAAGGGGAAAAGCATTTGCATTGTTCATCGTTTTGTTGTTGCCTTGGAGACTACTTTAGCTTCTTGACTCGGGTCTTACGTTGGTTCATAATACATTTTTGCAGAGAGACCGCTTTCTCCTGGTTGCCTTTTTGTTCCCCCTTTTTGTAATCCCTGGTTGGCAGCTAAAGCGGTCTAATGTTTCTGTACAACAGATAAGAGAAATGATTGCCAAGGAGAGGATTGTTTCTTGAGTACATCCCTCCCCTTGGGTTAAATATAGGTTGCAGCATCCCAGTATAATGAAAAGATTGGAAAGCATTTGCATGCTGGTGTAGTTTCTGCTTTGTAGTAACAGAGGAAAACGTTCACAATTGTGAAAATCATACCTGCAAAGACAAGTTTAGCCAGCCTCCACCTTACTGCATTCAGTCCCTACGCTAAAATACTTCCCATTTAAACCAAATCCTTTAGCCTTTGTGTTTTATTGCCTTGTAATGTGCTGTTGGCTACAGCATATTGGTTTATTATCTTACCATGTGCACTGCGGTACTCACATCGCGTTTGTGCTGCAGGATTGCACAGGGCGCTTCACCAGCAATGTTCAATCGTTTTGATGATGAAATATGAAAGCAGATCTGGAGAGGCTTTACCGCTATGTAAAATTAGATCTGTATTGTATTGCTGTTGCCAGAGATGTTCGATTTAGAACATATTTGCAGTTGCCATAAACTCCTTGCTTTGTAACCTGAAATTATCTGTATTGCTAGGATGAGAATCTTGAGAAACTGGTTGAAATTCCAACGGTAAAATAAAGCCTGAGAAACATTTAGCCTTTCTAATTCAAACACAATCTCCATATCTTTTCTACATATGCACATGCATGCACATGCATTCCCCATCTTGCATATACATTCACAAGCTCGCACATTTGCAAGCTCGCACACACATTCCCAGGCGCTCTCACGCAGAGAATGTGTTCTGCAGTGTAGCTGGTACACAGGGTATTTTTGAAGACAGAACAAGATGACTGTAAATTGACACTTCCACCCACTAATGAAAAAAAGCCAAAAAAGCCTCAGTAGAGAATGAGTTTTATAATTAATGCTGAACAATTTTCATTGACAAAGCAAAAAGAAGCAAGTGGATGGCTGATTTAAATGTTGAATGATTAATGCATGGAGAGGCGGCTGAGGAAAAAGACAAATTCAGGGGCAACTATGGAAATTTATGTATGAGAGAGTCAGCACCATATTCTGATCTCAGTTACACAGTTGTAAATCTGTTATCTTAATGGAACTACTCAGTTTTTATATTTGCATAGCATAAGTGAAAATAGAATTTACCCCAGCGTGCGTTTGCAGTTGTGAATTTGCGTGACTGAAAGGGAAGAGATGTGTATGTTTGCCTGTGATAAACTGCAAATGCATGAGACTTTTTGTATCTCTCGGTGAGAAATGTGGAGAATGAACGTGTGTGTGATTGTGTACGTGCGTGCCAGTTGTGGAGCTGTCTGACAGTGAGTGGGAGGGTGAGAACGTGTTTGTTCCTAGACTCCCTGGTTGAGTGAAAATGGCTCCTGGAAATGCCGTTTCAGATTAGAGTGCGACGGCTGGAGAGGTGGAGATTTCATTACCTTCCTCTTTGTGTGATGTTTTGGAGCTGGTAATGTAAAAGCAGAGCTATAAATAATCCAGTCACAGCTGTGGTGTCCTCGAGATTTATAGTGCCTGCTAATGCCAGAATCTTTGGGGTGTTTCACTAGGCAAAGCAAAATGAGAAATAATCGCCCCTCCAACACCACGGCAATGCAGACCTCACCTGTCTTTTCTCATGTGCCAGGCAAAGAGAAATTCTCCTTCCTGCCAGGCACCCAGGTTTATTCCCAGATTGGTGTGTAATGCCGTGTAGTGCTGTGTCTCACCCTTGCCTTGAGGGCTGAGGCTGATCACCACCTGCTTTGGGTGTATGTGCTGGGAGAGGAGGGTGTGGAGGTCACAGGCAGCAGTTTGCTGTGTGCAAGCTTTTGAGATGCAGGGGCTGTATTTTTAGCTGCTCCAGATTCTCTCCTGGCTGGGCTATGATGCCGAGGAGTTTATTGCCATAAGGATGTGCCTAGAATACCAGGCAGCCTCAGAAATTTACTGTGCCGCAGAGCCCTGACTCAGTGCTGCTCTGTGACTTTCCTGTGTTGCTTCCGCACTGGAAAGAGAGAAAATGGTTCCTTGTGTTCCCGGCTGCTGCTGGCGCTGGAGGGACAGCTGCTGTGATTTAGTGAGAAGCCCTGTTGTGGGGAAGGACAGCAGCTCTAGGTCTGGCTGAACTGTAGTTTGCTCAGCAAAGCTGCCCTCAGATTTCTTTTCGAATGTTACTTTTTGTCTGAACAGTAGGAATAAACACATGCTGCCTTTCTTTTGTACATTTCCCAAGCATGTCTGTGATGTCCCTGCAAGGAGTTTTCTGCAGCTGTACACACTGAATGCTCCCAAAATGCCAGGGACATTTCACAGGTAGTTTCTCTGCGTGGCATTTCAGGGGAGGACGTGGAGAGACGGATATGGGTGAGTTTCTGTACACCCGGCTGTGAGGAAGGTGGACAGCCAGCACCCCTGCGGCCAGAGGGTGAGGATTTCCTAGGGATACTCCCCTTTGTGAATCCTGGAGAAAACGAAATTACATTTGTGTTTCTTCTGTCCCAATGGTGCAGGTGAACCTGCAGGTTTGAAATGGTGGTTTCTACCCCAAAACCCACTTGAATTGTGGATTTGAATGTGCAAAGTACGTTTCTATACATGAAAGATCAGCAGCTGACTTCTTTGATGATCTAAATCCCAAGGAGCCTAGCTTGTCCCTTACGAGTCGGTGTAAGAGCATAAATGCTAGATGAAGAAAGATGGTTTGTACCATTGGGTTTTTTAGAAATGAGGATGAGGTGTGCTGAAGAGACCTAGCAGGACACTCCCAGTCCATCTGCTTGCGAGGCACAGTAGGACCCCGTGCATTCTCCTCGGGCTGGGCTGTATCATACCCCTCGGGAGGGGATTTCCTCCATCACTGCCCCAAGGAGGCTGGAAATCGAGAGCTGAAGCCCGTCTGCTCTTGCTCCATCGCGAGCTCTGATCGAGGCTCCCTGCTGCCCCCTTGTCGCTGGAAATAACACTGGAAATGCGGCGGGCTACTCTTTTTACGCTGTGATGTGAGCTTGACTAATATCCTCACATTTTGGGGAAAATCGTAGACCTCACACAGGAATGTCTGTCTCATTGCTGTGGCATCCGGAATAATAAACACAGCAATCGCAGCTGTAATATTAGCCTAGCGCTTGTCTGAACTGCTGCATTCTCGGGAGCGCAAATGTGAATGAGGGGCAAGCTCTAAAGAGGCGAGGTTTGCAGGGAGAGGCGATAAATTTTTTCAACATTTTAGTCTTGCGAAATACAGACCAGCTTTCAGCCATACAAGCTCTCCCATCACACGCTTACTTTTCTTGTGTGCTTAGGGCATTGCAGCTGCAAAAATCGACTGCTCTTGCAAATGCTAGAGAGTGGGGCTGCAGTGACAGGAGTGTTTCCTTCCTAGAGTGGCCCCGCTGAATGCCACACACACAAAGTTTGGAGCAGCTCTGTGCATTTTAACTTTGTGTTATTCATTCTTTACTTTCCTTGGGTCACTAGTGCTCAAAAGTTGTTGCCATCTACATTGTATACAGGAAACCTATTCAAAATTATTTGAGTGGCTCACAGCTCAGTTCGTGCTTGTTTTGCTGGTTGTTTTCTCTTCTGGGGAAAAAAAAAAATCGAATTGGATTCTAAATTCCTTCTTGTTTGCAAAGGCCAGTGGCTATGAATGGGATACAGAGAATGAACTCTACTCTGTCCACTCATGAATGGTAGCCAGGTCAGGGCTGAGCCGCATTGGCAGGAGGCAGTGATGTGGGAAGCTTGCCCTGCCATTATCTATTCTGTAGACAAGCAGCGGATTTAATTCTCTGAGGATCTCAAGCCTATAATAAAACCTCAATGGGAATAAAAAACCCTGACCCAGAAGGTGGTGGCATGTTCTACTTGTCCTCCATAGCCACGAGTGTAAGCATGGCTGTGCATCAGGGGAGCTGCGTGGCAATTTTGTGGAGCCTGGGTAGCAGGAGAAACCCATCCCCCAGTATTCTGCTGGAGTCTCGGTGAGGTACGTATTTGTGCTGCTTGTGGAAAACAGGAGGAATCAGAGTGTCTCTAACACGTGTAATCTGCAAAAAAACCCCACCCCATATTTGCACGTCTGTTTTAAGCAAGGAATCTTTGCTGCTAAGGGAATAGTGGTGTGTGTGCCTTTCCCCTCTTGCGTCCTTTTTTTCTAGACCCAGATCCATGGACATGAGTTGAAAACCTGGCATTTTGCTTGAGCTGGCATGGCTGGGTGACCTCATGCACCTACTTGTTGTCTCAGCAGTTTCAGCGTCAGTGTTTCTTCTTAGATTCATTAAGAAAATATTTTGCATCCGAAGAAAGGAAGGCGCCCTGCGGCCTGCTGTGCTCCCCGCCGCCAGGCCAGTGAAAACAGAGCCCTGGAGTGCTTTTCTGAGGGTGCAAGGGTGATTCCAGGGCACTTCTGTCTCCTTGGAAACAGGAGAAATGGGTCACATCTACAAAAAAGTGACCAAACCCCAGTCATGGTGACCTTTGAATTGGAGGATGTTTAGGAGGATCTTTGCTAAGTGATTTACTTCTTTAAAAAAAAAAAAAAAATTGTGATTTTTAATAAATTACTGCTTTTACAGGATTCTGGGATGCTGAGGTTAAAATACGCTTTCCCTTCATTTCTGAGGTTTGCGAGTTTTTTTCCCTACGAGTCTCTTTTTAATCACACATGCACAAGCTTGTTATCAGAAAAGCTGCTGGGGACTCCTGAACCCTTTAGCGCTAATGTTGTATGTGCCTGACTTTTTCTAAAGGCAGACGAAATGGAAGCTATTATCTGAAGGGAGCTTTCATCATTGCAGTGAAGCAGGGAGCTGCTCCAACATATTAACACAAAATGCGAGACAAATGTTGCCTCCTCCAAGCCAGCTTCTGACCTCGATAGTGAGAGCTTCCCGCTAAGCTGGCTGTTTACAGCCCCCGCTCCGGCCGCTCCGGCATCCATCTTGGGGTTTGTGGGATGCAGTTTCCATTCCTGTTCCTCCGTCCGATCGGGCACGAGCAAGCGTGTATTCCTCTGCCTTCCACCCCCTCCCGGAGGTACGATGACATCTTGCTTTTCTCTTTTGCCTGTCCCAGCCCAGTGAGGAAGCTGGGAGAACTGACTGACAGAGCACGAGGGGGCCTGGAGCCAGGGAGTCACCCTGCTGCTGTGCAGGGAAAGCTAAATTTGGGAAGCAGGATTTCTGCTGTATCGCCAGGCCTGGGTGGGCAGCACCATCTCCCCGTGACTCTGCAAAGCAAACTACCTCCGCAGCGTGAGCTGGCCTGATCTTCCTCCCCTCTCCCTCTCCTCCCGGGGAAAAAATAGCCACCAAGTGTGGCAGCAGGAGCTGATTCAGGACACGGCGTTGGGTCCTTTCAGAAAATGGGGATGGGAGGGATGATGGAGGAGGGGTTGCAGAGCGTGCTGCTGACCTGCTGAATTATGACTTTAATGCAGTCGCTTTAATAACTTGCTGTAGCTCCAACCACCAGATGCAATTTATGGCAAAGCAGGCGCCCAGGCATTTTTCTTTGTATGAAGACTAAGCAGATCTCTGATTACCACCCCCTCCCCCCAACCCATTACCTTCCCCCGCTTGCTCTGCTAATGGAAAAATGTTATGTGTCTGTGTGCTTTTTCCCCAAGCCCTGTTTTCAGGAAATGGTGGAGAATGAGAAACTAACACACGCGCACGCACGCGTTTGCGGGAAGGATCGCTTTTGCTCGCCATGCTTCAACCACGCAAAATTCCTCCTGCTAGCAGAACTGCTGGTTCCTTTTCTAAAACCTTACAGCCTCAGCCAGAATTTGGATTGATTGGTAGGGAAAAAGAAAGACCCCCCTCCCTCCATCTGGCCAAAATCATCTGAAGTCTGAGTGATTTCCCTGCCTAATGCAAACCCCACTGCCTCTCAGATCTCCCCCTGTAACCCCCCAAACAAGCAAACAAAAAAGCTGAACCTGAGAATGATGAACAGGCAAACCGAATTCAAGTTTTAATTTTGTATTTGATAGTTGTATACGATAGATGGGCACATTAAAAACGCAATGCACAGATAGGCAGGCAGATACCCTGCCAGTTCTCCTGTTTTAAAGACCCATTCATTTTCCATGTAAGGGATTAATTCTTCCTCTCACTCTCCTCCTCTCTCTCCTTTTCTGTGATTTGCATGATCATTTGTTACATATATTATGAATTACTGTTTATCTTAGTCCAGGGCTTCAAAGCAATTTCCCAAGTAAATTTCACTGGATCAATAAACTCAGATTCTGGGGTTTTTTTCCTAAATTGAGGGAAAGAATAATACTAAGAAGCAAATATTTTCTTTTTAGCCAAATGGAACAAAAATCTGAGTTAAACAGATGTGCCCATTTCTGAATTCTGAGGGCTCACACAGAAGCCCTGTGATTCAACTGTTTTGTATCTTAGTTTTGCTTTCCCTTTCTGGGGAAAAAAAAAAAAAGTATATTTGGAAGTGCAGCCCTGAAAGACGGCATGTACTGCTTTGAACCCATTGAAAGGGTGTCCATACAAGGCATCGCAGACCAGTCCTTCCTGACTGTTAAATATTTATCAGCAAGGCAAATTCCTCCCAGGTTACAGCAAGCACAGTTTGCAATGACCTGCCTTTCAAAAATGAGTAGCAGACTCCTGCAAAACATCCAGCTCCTCATCCAGCTAGGGCAGCCTTTTCCTCTCAAGCTTTGAGATAGCTGGGTTAATATGTAACACTCACTGGAAATTTCTTGGTCAAGAAGTAGTGATATATGGAAACATTGAAGTTCCAGAGAGAAGGGTCGAAGTTGGACCTTTCCACGTGGGTTTGGTCTGATATGCCTGTCTGTCTTTCACAGTGACCTGCCCTCAGCCTGTGCCGGGATCCCATTGCTGTCTGCAGCACTGCAAGATGCACCTGCCTGCACATGCTCAGCCATGCAGGTATTCCGTTTAGGTGTGATGAGTTGTCTTTGAAGCATTGAATTTATCTCTGCTGACTACAGAGGGAGCTGAGACCAGACTCCTGACTTTCGGAGGGTTAGAGTTAGGTGAAATGAATCTTTGCTCAAGCATTCAACCACAGCTCCTTGGCTCGTGCCATTAGCTTCCTGAATTCCCAGATGATCACCCCACCACAGCTTAGCCAGGCCTGGAACTGCTTATTTTCTCAGAACGGATGAGATGAGATGCAGTTAGTTCAGCAAAGCCATTGGCGTTTCAAAATTATATGTAAAAAAGCATGTATTTGTACTCTTGTTTTTCTAATGATGCCATAAATATGCTTAATACTTAACAGGCTTAAAACACTCTCTCCAGTTGTGATCGCTTAAAAAAGAACCTATTCAAGTTTTTATAAAGCCACAATGAAAAGCATCCATACAATGATCTGTAAGTCAGTAGTACTTGCACACTACAGAGAGCAGATGCTCTAATTGATGCTTGCTGCCCACGGGGCAGTATCCTAGCTGGGTATTGCTCCAGGGGGAGGAAGGTGTCCTTCGGCTCCCCTGGCCATGGCTGTGCCAGGCGTTGCTGATGTGCCCTGGGTGGCTGTGCAAGGGCTGAGTGTGGGGCTAGAAATTGGGGAAGTTATTATGTAGCCAGGAAATTGTATGGAGCCTATTAATGGCGGCGTGATGTGGGTACAGGTATGCTGCCTGACAGTAGGGATCTTTCTGGAGGCTCCTCTGATTCTGCTGTGTTTTTCTTTTTTGGACCTGGCTTTTGATTAGCAATGCCTCGCCTCCCGCTCCCCTCCTTTTAACTGGCTTGCAAAGCCCTCTCGCGGTTCCCGGCTCACATCAGAAGCAGGGCTGGAAGTGTTTCACTGCAGAATAAACATATGGGCTGTAAATCCTGTGATTCAGAAGATTCGCCTGCAATATTCCTCTCCGCTGTTGCCATAGGTAACCGGGCTCTGCAAAACACCATTTACCCTGGAATGCAAGGAGACACGGAGCTCAGCAAGGGCACTCCGGTTAACCCTTTCCTAGCAAAAAAATCCCTCTGGTGATCCCAGCACAAACTGCTGCTCACTCCTGGGCATGTAGATTCACACACACATAAACCCGCACCATATCAATGAAGTCAAACTACTGAAATGCTGACACAAGCCCCAGACCTATGTACACCCCCGCTGTGGAGATGACAGATTTCTCCTCACGCTCCTGGCGCGGGGCAGATGTTGAACATGTTGGGGTGCGATGTTCTCTTGACTTCTGTGGGGCTCACTGCCCTCTGCCCTGAGCCCCGGGGAATGGGTTAAACTCCTCCACTGGAAGCAGATGAAGGAAGGCAACTGAATCAGGCTGACCTGGTCTGCAGTCCAAGTCTAAGGTTTGTGGAGTGGTATTTGTTGATTTACATATGACAGGACCTTAGAGAGGAAGACTTCTGAGTTCACAGTCATCCCAGAGCTGTTTTTTCGGTAGCTGACAGAGGATCCCTAAGGTTTATGAGGTTTTGACAATGCCACCTGATGGAGACCTTATCAAGTGGGACACCAAGTGCAAGACTGACACCGCTGTTTCCTGCCTCACATAGTTTTGCAGCCAAGGCACTCTTGACATCTAATGGTCTGTCTTCTACTCCATCACCTGAGGCACTGAGTATGAACAGTCAACAGTTATCTGGTAGGGGTGTGGAGTGGCCACAATGCTGTGCTTCAGCCAGAGGATGTGCAGGCACAAGTCCCCTTGTGCTCAAAGGGGCATTGCTCAGAGGCAGACCCCAGGTCCTAGCATTGTGCTCAAGTCCCTCCTACCTCACGGTCACTCAGCCGCCATCAGAGTCCTTGCAGCTGTCTCATGCACTGGAGAAGACCCCTGTGGGGTCTGGACATATATGGTACACATTCACAACAAAACCATGCTCAATGCACATATATTATCTGTGTGTAAATACCCATACAAACATCTGACATGTACGTTTGTACCAACCACCAAGCTGTGTGTTACTCAGAACATGTTGGATTCATTCATGGGGTACAGTCATATAAATGTCACTCTACAACAAAGTAAACAGATGGGAACAGAGTTTAAGATGAGCTGAATTTGCATCTGCTGCAGCTTAGGAGAACAGGGGCAGAAAGTGGCCCCCAATTTACATTTTTACCTCTTTAATTCTGACCTATCTGTGGGCTAATGCGGACCCCAGCAGAGAGGAAGGAGCCAAAGTGATCTTCTACACCTGAACAGTGTGTGTTGCTGCAGTCCCGGCAGCAGTGCTGCCCCGAGAGCAGGTAGCAATATATGCTCTACCTTTGCCCTTCTTCCCACGTGGAGCTGAGGAGCACGTGTGCGTGAAGAGTACATGCATAGCCCTGCAATCCGACAGTGGTTAATGTATACTGCAGAGGAGCTGCAGGTGAGAGTGAAGATCTGTCTCATTTCCCAGTTTCACAAATCCTGTTACAACACCTCTAAATGTGCTATTATTTCAAACCACTGTTGTCTTCTCCGCACTCCCCTCTGCAGTTCAATGCACACACGCATACATACCACCATATCATTATTTCTTTTATAACATGGTATTGCTCTAGGGTCATCTACAGATAAGTAAAAATGCAACATTCCCGCACCAAAGAGTTAACCATGTCGGCTACTTTTACGTCAAAAGTCTGATGGGAATACAGAGAAGTCAGGAAATATGGATGAGGCTGAAATTACATTCATAAAAGATCTTGCAGTGGTTGGGAATCACAGCCCATGCATGCACAAGCCTGTATTGAGACTGGTGTAATCCCTGGGCAGAACAGGGGGGAGTGAAGGAGAGGTCAGTGTGCTTTGTGGGATTCTCTGGCATTACTGGGGCAAGGGGAATTAGTCCGTCTCTGTTATTTGAACAGTGAGCAAGTATTTTTTTAAGGATCTTTTTTATGTTGCTAGAATAAAAAGGAACTGGCAAGAGAAAATGACCCCAAATCATTAGGGGATTGCAGTCTGTGGAAAAGTGCAAATACAGAATTAAATTGTTTCCTTGCAAAATCCTTTTTTTCATGGCTTGTTTCCATGCCACCACAGAGAAGAATAGTGAAGAAAAGGGCTGATGTAGAAGGAAAAGGGGCTTTTAAAAATTCCCAAGAGCTACTGAATGGGTGCTGCTGGTTCAAATTCTCCAAATTGCTGCTACATCAATCTAAACGGTGGAGATAAACTGTCAGGGAGCCTAAAAGCCATGCAGCAATGCATGGAAGCACAGTGATACTTATGAGTGCCTGGACTTCTGGGATTTATAGAATTTATTTTGCATACCCCCTTGGCATTGCCAGAGCCTCTCTGCAGAGCTAACACTTGGTCCTCTGTTGTGCTGAGTCCCTGGGAGCTGTTGCTGTCTAACTCGCATGACATTGTAGGTACCTGTTGAGGTGTTGGGGATAGGTTGCGTGGGTGGAGAAAGGGGAGCATGAGGAGATCAGAAACGGGGGTGATCTGTGGGGCAGAGCAGGGTGATAACTGGAAGTGCTGAAGATGCAGAGGCTGGAGCCAGTTCTTTTTCCTGGGTTTATACATTTGCCTTAAGCCAAGGGTGTTTAAATGTCAAGTTTTTATGTAGTTCCTAAATTTACTTAGGTTTGGGTGTTTGTAGCAGAGAGTTTGTGTCCTTGTGCACTCCTATCTGTGTATTTGAATGATAAATGCCAAGGCTTTCTTTTGGGGCTTGTGTTTATCCACAGCCGAGGTGAGACACTCCCATTATGTTTAACCTTCTCCCCCAAGAGCTGATACATTTTATTTCTTTTGGAAGGGAAATATCAGAGCCTAAGCAGGCCCAAAGCAATTTTCTTTGAAGGCTGTGTTGGCTGGGATTGCAGAAACAGCGACAAAGAGGAGATTGTGGAAGGGCGTGCTAGATGGGAGCTGAGGCAGGAAAGGGTTACTGCCTGCACAGCTTTCTCTGTCTGCAGCTCCAGGCAAAACCCAGAGAGAGACAATGATGTCAGCACTACCTCCAGGCCCAGGGCCCCTTGCCTGACAATGTGGGCAATCCAACACATTCCCATCTGCCACAACAAAAGCATTCATGCTCCTATTCCCTGACCTCTTTGGATTAAAACATGTGGAGTTAAATATACATCCAACCCCATGCTCATGCACTTGCATTGCACCAGAAATAGACTTATGGGAAACTGGCTGCAGCTTTTGCCACCCGATACTCGGGATCGGTGTCAACGTTGTCATCGAGAAAAGCACACGTTGGGTTGGTCTGGTCGGGAGGTTGTACAGCCTAAAATACAGTTTGCTTTTGTGCCTTGCAATGCTGCATGTAATCAGCGCGCAATCAGAAGGGGGGGGAGGGGGGGAGGGCAGGGAGAGAAAGTGAGCTTAAATAGAAAATGAAGATTAGTCAGAGGCAGTGATTTCAGCCTTTCAACTGTAGGAAACTTGCTGAGTGTTTTAGTACCGCATGAAAAGTTCTGACAGCAAAGGCAGACCTTGGCCGAGCTGGGTGTCTGCTCTCAGGGCTGGGGGAAGAGGGAGAGCGTGTGGCTGCCTTTGCGCACTGCCATGCCGGGCTGGCAGGCACCAGGAGCACAGCTCTGACAAGGAGAAGCTTTTTGTTTGCTTTACAGGGAAGCCAGGCTGGCAGTGCAAAATGCTAGTAATGGAAGGGTTTTATTGCTGCTTTTATTCACCATGCCTGAGGAGCGGGGGTCGGGGGGGGAGTCAGCTGCGTGCACATGGGTATGGTGTTGTTTCTCTTTCACGTCTGTGTGCACGGCTTATCTGTGGCTGTATGCCCATATGGATCTGTGTGTCTCCATATTTATCTGTCATTCTATGTCTGCATTGCTCAGTCTTTTTCCTTTTAAGTGTAGGAGTTGCATTTCTTGCTGTGCACAGATGAATTTTCCTTTATGCTAAGGGGAAAGGAAATGTAGGGGTAGCTCACGTTTCGTTTATGTCTTGCTTGACAAAGGGCTTCACAATTCAGAAATATGAGTGAAGAAGAAAATGAGACTATTTCTTTTCCTTCCTCTCTCTTTTGTCTACAGTCTTGTGTCTTCTCGTCCCAGTTATTTCTTCTCTCTGCCTTTTCCCCCGTCAGACTGCAAACTCTTGCTCTCATAACAAATGTTTTAAATGTAATCTATGATGCCTACAAGTCAGGCCCCTTTTCATAGTATGCTTCTTGCACAGTCTTCTTTTTCTTTTCTTCCTTTTTCTTTAACTCATAGTGGGCCTCAACGTTGCAAATTCCTGAGCACAATTTGATTTAGTGTCTCTCTCCTTCATTTGGCCCCTGCCTATAGCACTCAGAATCTCAGAGAGCACAGCACGGGGAAGTAGAATGAAAAATAAGCTCCCCAAAACCTGCAGTTTCCCAATGGCTCACAAGGGTCTTGGAAGAAGGTTTAGCTGATAAAGTCCTAATCGGGTGATTGGAGGGGTGAGGCCAAATGGTTAATGTAGGATAAAAACTGCAGACCTCTTAATTCTCTTAGTGTTTGGCTTAACCTTGCCTTGACTCTGAAGAGATGGCAGTAAGTAAGGATGAGCTTGTGTTAGAAACAGGATTCTCTCTTTCTGCCCAACCCCTGCCAAGCCAGTTCCAGTAGCACAGGCATCAGTGGTACAAACTTTTCTATCAGTTTCTGGTGGTGGAAGTTTGGAATGGCCTCACTTCCCAATCAGTGTAATCAAGGCCAAGACCCTGGCATCTTTCCCAAGAGCTTCCTCCCCCTGTGAAACAGAGAACAACAGTCAGAAAGAGTGGAGCCAGGCTGTAGCAAGCATTGGATTTCACTGGTGGCACAATAAGGAAGCTGCCTCTAATGTCAGCCACTCTAAATGAGGCATACAGACACGTTAAAGTGGTAATATGCATGATGTCTGTCATCCAGATATTTCAGAGCATATAATAAGCTGTGATTAAATCATTAAACTAAAGAACTTCAAAGGGGTCTGTCTATGCAGACTGGGGATCTACATGCAAGAAATCTCCAGTCCTTTTTCCACCTTGGTACTTAATTTTCCACTGGTCTGTCTGCTTTAAACTAGTCATTTTACACTGATCTTTAATTTTCCCATCAGTAACACCAGGGGTTAATAATACTTAGGCAGAGTAGTGCCTCTTACAGAGTTGTTTTGAAGGAAGCGGAGACTTACTGAAGGAGTCTCTCTGTACATAGACTCATTTGATAGTAACTTGCGTGCCGGTTCAAAGTTCTCCGGGAGTGAAGTGGAGGAAGCATCAGCATGAGATCAGGAAATACGATGTTAACAAGAGGCCTGCATAGTTTTCAAGGACCCTAAATTAGGCTGCGGAACTTAGGAAGAGTTAGGTTTGCAGCTCTGGACTGAGACACGTGCAATGCTTACATTGCATTACCAAAAGCAGAGACCCATCAGGCACCAAGAATGCTTTCCTGGTGCCTGATGGGTCTCTGCTTTTGGTAATTGTCCCAGCTTCACACACAAAGTCAGTGGAATAGGTGAGAACAGAATCTCTGTGTCCTGACACCCAATCTCTTGTCATGACTACCAGACCAGGCACCAAAAATGTGGAGAATATGTCCCCAGGTTCCCCTGCTTTGATTAGGGCCATTCTTTTGATGGGGAGCCTTAATTTTTCCACAGAAATCAATCAGTTTCCCCGTCTTCATGGCTACACATGTGTCTAATGCATCTCTCTTACCCCAGATATGAGCAGCCTTGTGAGAAGTGCTCGGCAGCTGGTTTGGAGCAGGGCAGAGGAAGAGAGGAAGTCTGTAAGTCACATCCTCCTGACCGCCTTCCCCTTCACTCGTGTTCAGTCACACTGCCCAAAGGAGCCGTTTGGGGAGATTTGAGCATGCATGGAGCAACTGCTCCTTTCATTTACAATCAAGACAAGCAAGGGTGTCAGCGGAAGCAGAGCTGCTGAGGTGTTCTGTGCACTTCGGTGCCAGGCAATAGTGGCTGCTGCTTAGGAGATGGATTTATTAAGATTATTAGGAAGTGTTATTTGGAGGTGACTGAAATCGCTGGGTGATCTCCAGAGGATTAGCTTTCCAAAGATAGCAAATGCAAAAAAAAAGCAACCCCAAACAAACAAGCCACCAGTACCAGTTGTGTTTATTTAATAAAGTCCCTGCACAGGATTAGCTCACAAGCATTTGCTTGTTTTTGTGGCTGGAGATATGGGGGAGGGGAAGGAGGAACCATCTTAGCATGTAATTCCCCAAGTAAAAGCAGAGCTGCAGCACAGTGTCTGGCCCAGTTCACGGAGTAGGTGACAACCTGCTGTGAGCAGGGCAGGCAGAGGAGGAATCTCCTCTTCCTGGATTGCACCGGATTTAGGGAGCCTAGCGCGCAGCAAGTCTGATACAGAAATAACCTGGGTGAGGAAAGCTCTGCTCAGGAACCATCACGTCCCTGAATAAAGGGCATGAGAGCCTTAGGCAGGGTGTCACACTGACCCCAGCCTGAGAAGTGGCCTGAGAAGAGAGTAGCAATCAAAATAGCCATCTCCTCTTCTCTAGCAAGGCCATAAGAAGACCTCAAAGTGCTTGTACACATGAATTCACCAAATATCACTCCCACGAGCCCATCCCTGTGGGATTGAGGTTGGTGTTACCAACCCCAGATGGCAAATGAGAGCAGTGAGAGGGTGTCCAAGGTAGCACAGAGAGCAGGCCGGATGGGAACACAGGGAAGGTAGAAAGAAGGGAAGATAAAATCAGGAGCAAAAAGCCATCCCTCAGAGAAAACTGAGGGGGAAGGGGGCTTTAAGGACCAATGTACCCTGTGTTTAATGTTGTTTTGGTGACTAGATATTGTTCCTAGATGAGTTCCTCCAAAATGTTGCTGGTCAGTGGCATAGAACAAATGAGTCAGTTCTGCAGAGCATCTTGGCTGTCCCCACTTCTGCTGCCACCCAGGAGTGGAGCCACGTGGGAGCTTCCCACTGACCCTTCAGAGTTCCCCAGCACTGCACTACCAAGAGCATGGTCACCCAAAGGAGAAGTATTTTGCACTACTCTTCAGTGATTCATTGGGGCCCCTTTGGGAAGTGGCAGGAGAGACGGAGGGATTCTTTGATCAAGGCAAGCTACTGAACATGGGACTGTGCAGCCTGGTGCCCTTGCGGTTTCCAGTGAAATTGCTTGTTTTCTTTCATGAGAAGCTGCTTGCTTGTCTCCTAAATCCACAGGAGTTGCACCAGCTCCCCTTCCCTCCTTCAGCAAAGTCCACTATGCACAGCTGGGCCTGGTTTGCTATTGCCTGTGCTTCCCAAGACTTTCCTAGGTATCGCAACAACAGCCACAGAACTCCTGGATTTTGTAAACATGTTCAGACAGGAAAGGCCTTTAATTTTATACAGTCACACAGCAAAATGGGGCCTATGAGCATAATTTAGCAACCTCACTCCTCATCCAGGGGAAGGGGACAATGCTTTAACTCTTTTGGGATGAACTATCAGAAGTGGAAAAAGAAGGATGGAAAGGCTGCAATTCATTTGAGTAGCAGAGAAGGGATGGGAACCCAGTGATGCAGTTTTATGGAGTGGACAGAATCGTCTGGTAACCCGTGTGTTTAATCCCATGCCGAGATTGAAGGATATGTCAGCAGTAACTAAAATAGAAACTAAGTGGGAGGTATAGATCCCTGGATCCAAACTACTCAGGTTTTACAGGAGATGTCTTTGGTGCTAAAATTTGTGTTACAGAAATCTGTGATTCCTACTAAACAGAAAGTTAGAAAATGTTGGACTAAGAGGCAGAGAAAAAGGGAAGAAAAAAGAAAGGGAGAAGGAGAAAGAGACTGTAGCATTTCAGGGTAGCATCCTAATCTCTTTCTCTTGGGCTCCAAATTTTTGATAGCAATCAATTTCCACCTGAGAAGCTGATGATTGAGGAAGCTATTTTCTTTCATATATAAAATGAAAGTACCCCCATTAAAATAAAAGGGGCAGGGTTTCCCTTTTCCTTGAGTTCTTCATGCATTACCGAAACATCCTCTGTTCTCAGGAAAGGAAACAAAAGTTAACATTTGGAAAACTGAAACACATTTTGCAGTAGGAATAAAAGATAGTCCAGGCCTGATCTGCTCTAACCCTTGATTTACAGAGCAGTCCAAGGAGCATATTGCTTTCACTCTCCGAAGCTGGTCAGGCAGGTGCAGGTTGAGATGCTGTGGTGGTGACTAGATGGGTCCCTTGTCTACGCCCTGGACTGGCTTCTGGAGGGTCTCACTCCTCTAGACAGAGAAGTGCTGTGGCACATGTCTTACTGCCAGGTTACATGAACCACACAAGGTAAAGGGTCTTGACTCTATGCCTGAGTGTGACTGACTCACCACATCTCTGGGAAAAAAAATCAAGCCCCTTCAGTGAGATTGATTGGGGTGCTTTGATTTACATCAGAGAAGCCAGCACCCCACAACTGGTGACACCAAAGGTGGTTTAAGGCTACCTCTGTCCTTGGACTTGCTACATACATAGAGTACAGCCAACACTAAGAGTCTGTCTTTCTCTGTGATAAATACCCCTTTATGGGACTGTAGCCATGAGTCCAATTTAACGTTATAAAGTAATTTTCGGTGACAATTCAGATCCCAACTTCATCACTCTCAATCTTTTTCTTTATCTGATATATTTTAGTGTTTGGTATCATGCCTAATATGGAGAGATTGCAACGAACTGGGTGAGACATTTAATAAAGGAGATGTCTGGAAAGTGAGAAGGTTTTTATCTCAGAAAAAGTCTTCCAGTGATTTGTTGGAACATTCTATTTCAAAATGGGTTTGGCTTAGGAGTGCCACATTTGTGTGATTTGTCCTCAGTAGAAATTAGAGCCGCTCAGTATTTTTATGTGGCTGAATGATTATTTTTTGAGTTATTCATTATAGAATTCTGAACCTCTCAGGATTCCATGAGCTCTTTATGAGCCATATAAAGGGTTGCAGACTCACTAGCAGTGCAGAGAAATCCCCAGGAGGAGAGGGAGAACTAAACTGAGATGGACAGAAGGAGATGGAGAAGGTAAAATTCAGAAAGCCTGGAATAAAAGCAAATTCTTTAACAGCTTAACAATCACCTAGACTAGTACAAGTCAGGAACAGAGCAGGATGTTTATAAGAAAGCACAAAGCTATCCTGCAAAGTTTTATTTCATACCTGGTTTGGCAGCAGGAGAAAGACAGAAGAAGGTTTGTTTTCTGGGGCTTTCTCAAAACAGTGACCCTGAAAGAAATATGCCTGCTGTCTTCAGAGGAACCACCCATGTTATTGACATGCAGGATACTCTCCAAAAAGAACAGTCATTTGTTCAAAATAGCCTGTTTACAAGCAGCAGGGCGTACAGGTCAAAGTGAAAAAGAGCAAAATTGCTATTTCTGAGAAGCTACGAACCAAAGAATTTAAAGAAAATGCACAGACAGAAGTTGTACAAACTGTAAATGCATAGGTCTCTTAATAAACACCTTTGGGATTCTCAGACTGGTTAGAAAAACACTGCATTGCAAAGCTGTTTCTTACAAAGAGACGATTAGATAAATGCCACCTGCCGATTGCAAAACTGGCTACAACTTAGTGGGATCCATGCGTCTTACAGGATCCAGCTTATTTTCCTACCTGGGAGCAAAGTCTGCTAGAGCTGCATATTAAATGGAACGGAACAGAGCCAAAGCTGACTAAATAATGGAAACGTATTTGTGAATATTTATTCAGTGAAAATATTGCCAAAATTCACAATATTATTGATAATGAATTATTTAATCGGCTCCAGACGCAACTCCAACAGAATCTCTGGTTGTACCATTCTGCCAACAAGTATTATGCATGCACAGCACTCCCTCCGCAGCGACTGCAGAAACGTGCTCTGCTTGCCAGTCTCTGAGAAAGGGTTCGGCTCTGCTGCTATCAGCTGAGTCAAAGTTTTGCAGTACTGACAGAACTACTCGCTCAGGGACAGACTGAGTCAGGCCCGTGGGCAGAGCTGGGCACGCGAACGGGTGTGCTCGTGACGGAGATGCACCACCCCAGCATGCCCGTCCAGAAGCCCCATGTGCCAATGAACGGGTGCACATGGGACATCTGTTAGCGCATGACAGCGTCCCTCCCTCCATGTAGGTGTGCACTCGATAGAAGGGCACACGGGCTCACGCAGCTGCGGTGCAGGGAGGGGACACACACGGTTTTGGGGGCTGCTCGTTGGGGTGGACGTGTGTGAGCTATGTGTGCTGTCCCACTGTGCCATATGGGCCACATCTCCACAAAGTGCCTGGGGAAAAGGGAATTCCACAGGGCCCCATCCTTCATATTTTCCTATACTTTCTTCAATTTTCAGGTAACCTTTTCCAAAGTTCCTCGCCTTGCCGGGGCCTGTCATGCCTTTGCATGACAGTACAGAACTGCGCGTGGCTGTGTGGAGTAGCTGTGGTGGCTGCGGTGGGTCCTGTGTGTGCGCAGCACGGGCGCGGGACGCTTATGCCTCTCCCTGTGTGAGCTGCAGTTCCCCAGCAGCAGTTTCTTCCTTTGGCCAGAGGATTTTTGCCTGGGCTCAGGCCCAGATCTGCTGTTCAGGCAAAGGGCAGAGGCAGCGCTCAGTGAGGAAGTCCTGCATATTTCAGGCAGGTTTAGGGACGCTTGTTCCAGACAGCGCCTAGTTTGCTGATCTCATTTATCTTTATCCCACACAACACACATAATTCAGGTCAGCCCTTTCCTCTCTGCCCTGGCCGGCTCCTGCACGCGCTATTTCCAGATCAGCTCACACATACTCCCCTCTCTCTCCTGCCACTATGGAGCCTGTTACTTCCATTTGGGTTTAATGAGAGGCCCACCAGCCCTGGCAGTCCCAGCCCTCCAGTCACTGCTGCAGCCAAGGTCAAGCTGGGGGCAGGAATTGTCCACAAATACAGACTCAGGAGCGAAGGGAAGGAAAGAACAATAAGAGCCGTTTACTTCCCAATGCACTTGAGCTCTGGAGAGAAACTGTCCCCTCAGATTGCTGAGTCAGCAGCGGCTGACAAATTAGTCAACAGGATGACTGGGCCTCAGCTCCTGGCAATTAGCATCGACAAAGCTTTGTGTGTGCCTGTGTGTTTTCCCATTAGCTGTGGCTTGCACGCCTGCGGAGGGAGGAGGGACCGGGGAAGGAAATGGCTTGCTTTGACTTCGCAAACACATGGAATTTGCATTCCCAAGGTCGCGCAGCAGTCATTTGGCTTCCTGTTTCAGCATCTTTGCAGGCTGTAGCCGTTATGAATAAAGTATGCTGAGAGCCTCTTAGGAGGGAGGTGCATCAACACAGCTGGAGGACGAGCAAGCCCAGAATTGCAGTAGCAGAGGCATTGCTGACTGGGAGGGGTGTAGTTTAACCGATCAGCGTGGCTGACAAAACCAGGTATTGTCAGGGTCGAGGGCTGTTGGCAACAGTTGGAGAAGTGTACTGGTGAGAATGGCACTGCTAATACCAATATTCAGTATTAGAATAAGAAGGGTGTCACAGATCCAGAGTGAGCGGCTTTGGCAGAGCTCAGAGCAATGAAATGATAGATGGATACAGAGGGGGATAAGGACTGGAATAAAAGGGGATTCTGTAGGTCAGGAGTTCAGTGTCTTGTCAAAGCGATTTGGGAAGCTGGGGGCTAAAAGGTGGAGCTGCAGGTCAGGATTAAGCTGAACCTAAGAGGGGAGTTCTGTCACCGTTTGGCAGAGGTCACTGCCTCTAAAGCAGGCTGCAGGGGTCATGACCCATGCTGTGAACAATGACGTTTCCTGGATTCAGCTCTAGTGGAACTACAAACACACTTTGTTGTTAAAATCCTGTGCATCTCCTCTTGCCTTCCCGTCTTCAAGGCCAGGTCACCAGTGCTCTCAGACAGGGTGTGAGTTGAAAGTATTCAGTAGGCCCTGGAAGAGAGGTCAAGTACATCTGCTTTTTTAGCCTCACCTTCATCCACTGCATATCCACCTCCCTGGGTAAGTCAGACACTACCGTATTATCCTCCTTGTTCCCAATGAGCTGGACAGTCCGATTTAGCCAAAGTTCAATGGTGCTCCCAGCTCTGAAAGGCCCAGCTGTGACCCGTGAAGGTTTAGTGGGCTTTGTTCTGGGTCCTCAGAGACCCGTCTCTCTGCTTACAGCTTTTCACAAAAGTTCAGTTCAACTGAGAGCAGCAGAAGCATTCAAGCTATCAGTCCTCCTGTTTGCGAGGGTGGGGGTGAGAGACACGGTCTTTGTATCCAGGGCACCACAACCCGCTCCTTTGCTGAGCATAACTGGAATCCCTGGACTTCAAATCCTGCTGCTGAGAGCCTAGCAACAAGTGAACGTATCTACTTAAGCTTTTAAGGAAGGAGTAGGTTAATGGAGGTGAAAGTAGGTCAGAATGTTTTATTTTCTGAGTTTGTTGGGTTTCTTTCTAGGAACTGTAACGCTCCGCTTGTAAGTTGTCTTTGTATCCAGAGACTAGCAGCACCATATCCATTCACACTCCTTTATACCACACTGAACTTGAGACATTTCATTTCCCCTCTCTTGACGGACATGCTGCCCCACCCTACTACCATTACCCGAGGAGAGGAGCGTGCGCGAAGGGGCTTCCTCCGGAGCAGCTGACACCCAGCGCGGATTGCTGTTCCCATGGTGACCCCTCCTCGTCTTTGACCCCTGTGATTTTCTGCTTGGTTGTAGGCTGGTTTAGGGCAGATTTTAACTGATCTCTTAGCTGCCGAACAGTGCTTTCTGAAAATACCATCTGGGATCTATCTGCATCATTAGGTGTCTCAATAGTTTTAGAAACTGGGTCTCTTCCTCCACGCTTCAATTCTTCATCTAATAAAAGGGTCTAGCTGTAGTTTGGGCCTCCGTCAGGGTGGTATGCCTGCATGTGGATGTGGCTGAGGAGGAGCTGTGGCCATCCAGATGCTCCTGTGCTCCTGTTGAGGAATGTGGCTGGGGCTTTCCTTCTGCCCTTTATGACATGGCAGAGGTTAGACAGCACTTTGGTTATGCCTGACTATTGCTGCTGAGCCTGAGCTGCAAAACTGCAACCTGTGAATTTTGCTATCCTACAAGGAGTAAATCCATTTCACCCAGGAACTATTACAGATGCAAGGAAATACTGTAGTCCTGAATTGCTCAGGCTTGGACTTCTGCAGTACCAAGAAACTTCAGAGAGTTTCTACACCTTGTAGAAAAAACAGGGCTGTTTAACCCCCATAGCACACATCATTTATCAGATACTGATCCCATAAGGAACTGTGGGCAAAGATCAGTGGGGTTGTCTCTCTGTTCACTCATTTAACCTCCCTAGTGAATGTCCGAAAGTGATTTATCACACTTCATTACAAGTGATAAAGTTCAGGGCATCTTCACTGCAAAATCAGGCCCTTGGTTTTGTTTCCATCCTTTTGCAACACCTACCTGTGTTCTCTTTCAGCAACAGATCTCAGTGATGCCCTTGTCTGATGGGAGGATGAAACAGGAGGAGAAAGGGGCCAGACCACATAGGACATGCTAATACTCAAATTCTTGGTTCATGGGAACTCTGCTCACCTTTTCTCAGCGTCATGCTTTGGATCCAGCTGCCAGAGCCAAATCCACCTTTGGGAGAGAAGTATCCCAATCTCTGTTTGAGTGATACCAGTAGTACTGCTTCTTTGCATTGTTCTGAGCCAGTCCTGCATTCCCATCAGAAATAGAAGCAGTGACAATACCCTATGATAACTGTCGTTCTTTGGGATACTGTACTTCACATGGGCCTTGGGACCGTGCTGACACAACCGCAAGCTAACAGAGCCATCAGACTACGAGGGAACGGCTGCTCTGATTTTTCTCCCCTACTTCAGAGTACCAGAACCACATAGTTCATGCACGGCCGTGCCAAACACAGTTGTTTAAAAATTCCAGACTTGTTCACACGAGGTACATGTGCAACTGCAGCAAGATCCACACTGACTGCAGCATTTGAAAGAAGGGGCACCTCATCAGAGTGTCGCAAGGAAAAACATGTCAAGGACGAGGTAGTGCCCAGGTATCATAGGGAGGACACTAGGGTGTACAAGATACTGTAACTTTGAGAGTTGGCTTCCTCTTTCTAGCCATGTTTTATTCCAAACGAGCTGTGCTTCGTGCAGCAATGAAACCAGGGATGGGTACAGTGCTGGGGTGCAGAGTATTTTAGTAATGCTGAGTTATGACAGATTGTTACTAGCAGTAATCCCCATTTCTTTCCTGAAGCACACTCCTAAAAGCAACTACTTTCAGGAAACTGCCTGCAAATAATGCTCTCCTGCGGTGGATGAATGCACGAACTCTGACAGAGGGTGAATCAGAGACCCTTTATTGTTCCAATACACTTGCTTATATACACTTCACACAGATAGACGCGCCATAAGCAAAAGCCTATTTGGTTAGTATACGCTGTCCACGCGCCTTGCTAATTAATATGATTGGTTACTCCCTTATCTGCTAACTTCCTTGCTTACTATCAAGAGGTCAGGTTCTCATGCTTGCCTTATGCTACAGTGGCTCTTTTACTTTATCTTGTTTTACTTGCTTCAGGGACACAGGCTTATACCTTGAAGGTCAAACCATGTGAAATCATCGAGACCTGTGTCTCTCAATCCTCCTACAATTCCCCCTTTTTGTTTTTCTACCATCAGTACCTGATTCACCATGTTTTGTAACATCTTTTTGAAACACGTTAATAAGCAAGGAACAACTAACAGGATACATAAAAGAATTCCCAGGATCAATAAACCCATTTTTAGCAATGATTTCAACCACCCAGTAATACCCCAATTGGAAAAGATACTATCTATATTAAAAAATCCGTCATCCTCTTGCAATTTTTTGGTTTGTTCCATTAAGTTCTGAATGCTTTTATGAATCGATTGAGAATGATCACTGAGATTCATGCAACACATTCCATCAAAATCTTTACAGCCGTGACCATGTGCTAGTAACAAAAAATCAATGGCCGCTCTATTCTGTAGGGTAGCATGACAGATTGAATCTACATCGGTGGCTATAGCTGATAATATTTGTGAAGTTAACTTACTTTGTTTGGCTAACCAACACGCTATTTTATCGAGTTCCGTAAGAGCCTTCGCGGCTGCCACGCCTGGGGTAAATATACTTGCTGCAATGATTTCACCTGCATTCCATATATCTACATTATCCCTACATTCGCTTGTATATGCATGTGTGCTACGACGCTGTCCATGTTTATGTAACTGGGTATGGTTTAAAATCATGGAAGTATTGGGCGTTAACATTGCTAGTGTTCTTAATGTACAAAG
>NW_010241872.1:0-218 GCF_000690775.1 Eurypyga helias | reverse complement strand
TTTCGCCACTGTCCACATCAGTATTATGCTGAGTATGAGAGTCATCCTTGCTGTCATCCTCCCGGCAGATGTCTGCTCGCACACACCTGGCTGGTATCCAGCGCACTCCTTGACCTGTGGAAACACAAGCATACCCTCGACCCCATGTTAATAAGTCATTCCCAGTTACCTGTTTGTAAGGACTTTATCCATCCTTTCACCCGGGCTCTAGAGGTGTC
>NW_010241871.1:29110-56836 GCF_000690775.1 Eurypyga helias | reverse complement strand
CGGGGTGCGGGGTGGGCCGCGGGAAAGAATTACCCCGTCGTAATTCAGAGGCAGCGCGGGGGTTCGCACAAACCGTCCCCGTTCGCTTGCTTCAGGGATGGGGGAGCGGGGCCCGTGTCCTTGCGGGTCTGGCCGCGACTCTGAGCTCTTGCAGGCCCAGGTGAGACCGGTGCGGGCAAAGGGGTCGAACAAGCTCGACGCTTTCTGGGTGACTGAAACCATACGTGACATGCCTTGTGCCTTAAACCCAAACCAACCCACCAGCCAGCCAACCAGACAGAAAAACCCGTGCTGTAAAATTTAGTTGGTGTCAATGTCCTGTGCTTGAAAGGCGGAAAATCTGCAGAAGGTTCACAGTCTGATGGGTATAGTTTTAAAAAGCCACATTACACTTCTCCCATTTTCTAAAGAGAGACAAAAACCTATTAGGTACTTGAGCTGTCATGATACCACTGCGTTGTTATTCTTCAGAGCTTACTTTTATAAATTAAATAACCTCAAGTATCAGTCCCTTATTTGCTTATTTTTTCAGTATGTTTTGTTCTGGTTTCGTATGGTATTTCTGAAAGGTGTTTATTTTCATTAGTGCTAATTAAGAGAGGAAAATCAAAATGAGATTGTGATTTTACTAATCTGTTGATGATGCACAGGGAAAACACAATTCTCATTCCAAACCCTTTGATATCTGTTTGCTAAAGATGATGTATGAAGCAGTAGTAGAATAATTTTTCTCCTCCACACTGTTCATGAGCTTTGTAGCTGGGTATGCTGGTAAAGAAATCTTCTATTCATGTGAAAATAACTGAGCACTGTGCAAATGGAAATGCAGGACGAAGATGTCATCAGCCTTGAGTCAGTTTCTAATCAGAAATGTGCATGAGATCACTCGACCTAATTGATTCAGCCCACTTCCTATAGTGCTATTAACAAGCTGTATGGAAAGAGAAGTGAACTCTAGTCTCTGTGCTACAGGTTAAAGTCTAAATGTGTTTAGGAACTGGGCATGAGTAACACAAGCTGGTTTTCGTCTTTTTTTTTCCAAATAACAAGCTGCATAGGTTAGAATTAAGTACTTTTTAATGCTGATAAATCTGTGCTTGCTTTCTCTTGCGATGTGATCATGCTTATTCAATTGATTGTGACAAGTTTCATAATTTTTTAAAAAAGCTTGTGTGATACATCTAACGATCTGAGGTTTGCAAGTTGAAGTTGAGGATCATGATCCACATTATGTTGACATAAAAAGAGTGTTTGCTACCTGAAATATAGACAGTATTATTATTAAGCCTTTATTATGGGTGCTCTTAGTCACATGATCAGATAATATCTCTTCTTCCTGCAGAACTGGTGCTTCAGTGGTCACAGAAGTTGGTTACACAAGAAACCAGAATTCAGGTGACGCAAGCACCTGTAAATCTGGCGGCTTTCTAAATTTCAGGAACCTATTTTTTCAACAAAAATGATAAGGTTGTTCTTCATATCAGGATTTTCTTTAATATGATTTGTAAGAACATGATTAAGCTATGCTCCACGCACGGTTTTATTTCAGTTGAGCCAAACACATAAGGAATTTCCTGTAATACAGAGAGTGCCAAAGGACACTTTCACTTTTTACTCTATTACTATACTAGTTCCTGTTCTGCAGTTTTCATAATTCCTCAAAACTGATGCCTGTTTGCCATCTTCAACAAAGCAGTTTATTGCTGGCAGGATTAAAACCTACCAGAAGTCATCTGTATATAATAAGAGTGGAGAGAATTATCCCGTTACCTCGATTTACTTTCATTTTTGATGATTGTATTTCTCTTTCTGTTTGAACAAAGCCAAATCTGATATGTACCTTAAAGAACAAATAGAAGATACGAACTTGTACCTTCAGTTACAGAGAAGCTCTTTCCTTTTACTTGCCACAGATCACGTAATTGCAGAATGGTTGAGGGCAGAAGGGATCTTTGGAGGTCGTCTTGTCCAGTCATCATCGAGTTACCAATATTTGCTATGAAGATTGCTGAAATATGTTACTCGTGTTGGCAATTTTCAGCTTTCCTACTATCTAGATACTGTGTGTGCACATTTAAAAGCGTTGTGTCATTCAGCAGGGTAGTTTCCTTTTAGCGGTTTACAGTGCTCCTAGATGAACTGCTGTGGCGTTGTGAAGGAGCCTTATCATTTAAGATTTTACATAGGTGTGAGTCTTTAAGGTCTGAGAACAAGAAGAAGAGGAAGATGCAAACTGCATTTTGGAACAGTTTTGGTATCTGAATGACCTTTTACCTTTGTAAAAGGTTTTTCTTATTGCTGTGTTACAGCTTAAGAGGACTGAAGGTAGTAGAGCTTATTTACTCAGCTTGTAACAAACCTGTGTCTTATGTCAGGGTCTGGTGATGAGTTTTGAGTTTTCTCACAGACTTTTAAACACTTTCCAAATATAAGCTGTGTATTCCATCTTCAACGTGCGTTCCTCTTTTTCTTAGGCTGTGGAAGTAACTGAGGAGGGAAGGGAAGGGAGAAGTTGTTCCTCAGGTTGTGTGGTGCTTGGCATAGGATGTGACACTAAATGCTATCTGCTGAGCTGAAAGGATGAGTTAGTCATTTGGAGGCTTGAATTTTTGTCAGCTCCATATTGTGTTAGGTGTGGGTTTTGTGAATGATGGAGAATGTGTCTTTATTTCACGATATGCATACCCTAAAATGAAGCAAGTGTCTGGATAATGGCATTATCCGTTACCAAGGTAGGAATGAGACAGTGTGCCTAGGAGTTGCCTGCCTGGTGTTGGGATCACTTACTCTGGTTGTCAGGGTCTTCCCCAGTAAACTGAAGATACTTGTGTCCAATCTTCCTATGTGCTGTTACATGTTTTCCCAGATGAGAGACTTCTTGCTGAACAGCATCTTTCATTGGGAGATTTTCTGTGCACTGCTCTACTATGATAACAGCAGAAACCCTTCAGCATTACTTTGCTGAAGGTAGACTTTGTAGAGGAGTGTGTGAAACAACAGTGTTGAAGGTTTGCAATAGGGCTCTCGATTGCACTACACACGTTCACGATAGTGTTCCTGTTGTACTACCTGTACTTAGGAAGGGATCATCACCACCACAGGGGTTTGAATCTTGAGTTGTTTGGATCCAAGATATTCACAGTGATCAGGTATCACTGACACAGACTTGTATAAAGTTTTTTTTTTCTGGTATTTTTTGTTTTTGGCTTCTAATATGATTGACTGAAATTCCCTTTCTAGTGAATGAGTGGTCTAACAGAGTCTTCTGTGTAAGTATCTGCAATATTTATGCCTTTCTGTGAAAAACAATTTTGTTTATTAAAATATGTCTAAGCAGCATGAAAGCTTAAAAGCTTACAAACTTTGTTGCTGTGTTAAGTAGCCCCACTGAATGTGACATTCTTCATCTCAGTTAGATATTAACTCTAAGGTTTACCTATGATAACACATACTTCAGCTTAAAAAATAACATTCTTTGTTTGAATCTTATTTGCTGTTTTCACAAAGAAGGAAGAGGTTTAGAAGTATGGCAGAAACCCAAATTGTTTTCAGTTTGTGTCATTAGTTAATGTTCTGTGTGAACTTAGACCGTCTTTGCTTTTGCTTACCTGAAACAATGGATGTAAAATTACTAAGGTTTCAGTAGAAGAAAATGGCAGTAAATTTTGTGACAATTTTTTTCATCTCATAGTTGGAAATCATTTTAAAATACCTATGAAGATTGGTTTTACAAAGATTAGCATACTGATTGTATGGATATCAGGAATCAGCTGATCGTGTTATGAACAGTGATAACTTAGATTGTGTGCCACAACTTCACTGATACGTGTCCTACCTAGATATCTGAGCTGTATGCCACCCTGTTTTTAGACCAGCGAGAGATGCCTTTGACGAGGGATGTTGCCACCTCAAGAGATCTGAGGTGACTCCACTTAGAATCTACCAATGATATAACACCTTTATTTGGCCAGAATGGGCTCTCGCCTTGCTGTAACTAAATGACTAAAATTGTTTGGATGAGCTTTGAAACTTCTGCTAGTAGCAAAAGAAGTAGAATTTTTGCTTGTTTTCGTTTTTGTGTATTCCACTTCTCACTTCAGTTTTGTGAAACTTCCCCAGTTCTTCTGGCCTGCCAAAGAACACCAAGGGTGTAGTTTTCCTAGAATAAGTGTAAACCAGCTTCTCTCTTTGCTTGACCAGAAGATTTTACAGAGTGTGTTCTACGTGATATGACTATTGGCTTGTGTAGTATGTGGGGAAAATTGCCAACCACAACAAAGTAAGTTGTTCTGAATGAATCTTTGTTGAATCTGAATGCTTAAGGGAAGAGCTTTACCATAATGACTGTCATCAACAAATGCAGCACCTAGTGAAAGAATGAGTCTGAAAAGGGACTAGCATTAAAGCAGAACTGCTTGCCGTGACAGAAGAGAATGAGGAGAAAGAGCAATTTGAAAGTTTGATTATAAGCCTGTATTTCTTAAATTCCCTTATGTTTGAAATTCAGTACTTTTTGTATTTAAATGGAGACTTCACCCAGCAGTTTAGTCTGTGTGAATGTGTCTGTAGTGTTCTGATGAGCACTGATTGACAAACGCTTTTTTCAGTGACAATAAAAAACTTTCACTTTCTTCTATTTCTGTTAGTAGCTTCATGCATCATATTGCACTTTAAAGTTTTCAAACAGAACATCTTGCAAAGGGCTAAACTGAAAATGCTGTGGTGCTTGATGAATTTTTAAAGGTATTTTGGAGATAAACCAGCAATTAAGTATTTTCTGGTAGAATTCTTAATCAATATGTTTATTAAGGTTTAAATCTGTTGCATCTTGTGTTACATCTCAGAAAGATCTCGTTAAGCTTTCAGTAGCATTTCGATTAATAAAACAAACTCACAGAATTTGACTTCTGGTTTTCGGTTTGTTCTACGTTATTTTTGCAAATGTAACGTAAATCTGGATGCTGATTCTGCAGACGCTTTATTTGTGAAATTCAAGTTCTGCTGAAGCTTCGTGGGACTCAGACAACTCTTATGTATACATAATAAAAACGCATTTGCAGAATCAACAGGAATTACTCAGCAGCCTTTTACTTGTATAGCACAAAATCGTTTTCGTCAAATTATTCTCACATTATTTTTACTGGGAAATAAGTTTCAGGATGAAAATAATGTTGAAGGTTACTTCATGTTCAAATAGCTGATATGGTAGCATGAATCATTCTTAGGAAAAAAGGGTATTTAAATAAATAAAAATAAAGGCTGTGAGGAATAAAATGGTGTCTTACCTTCAAATGACTCTGGAGTATGTAAAAATCAAAACAAAGCCCATGGTTACATTTTTTTTGTTGAAATTTGGTATCTCTCCTGCCAAAGCTATGGTGGTTTGGATTTTTTTCTTTTTTTAATATAAACGAGGTATAGAAGTTTGTACTAAATGTCTTTCAGAGTGAGAGATGCTTCTTAAAGTGTATTTTGTTTTATTCTCTGCTTTCTTCTGCAAGAAGATTGGGCAAAGGAGGTTAGATAATATCTGATGAAACATTAATGGCGTTATAAAGGCTTACACCAAGTTATTTGTTTCACTTTTTTTTTTTTTTTTCAAATTACGAGAGCAATTGCTAACAATAATTACACAACACACCCAGTTTTTGGCTGTGTGTGGGGGGAACCCAGGTTTCTCAGTCTGGTAGCTCCCATGGGAGTTCTGTACACTGTTGTGGAGCTGGTGCTAACCAGGGTTCAGATCTCCATATTCTTCTCATATTTTCATGAGAAGAAACAGGAGAGGAAAGTAAGAAAAGACCTCCCGCTCAGGCTGTGGCTTTTAGTACTTCCCAGCTCCCCTGAGTGGAGGCACAACCCTTGCTGTGTGAAGTGTGCCCCCAGCACAGACTTTGTGCCAGCTCTGCCGTGCAGTTACCATATAGCGTGAGAATACCAGAGCTTTATTTTCTCAGAGAAGCTGGCTGCTGCTGTTACCTGACTCCAGAGGAAGCAAACTTGGGGTCCAGCTACTCAGGAATCTGGGAGTTCCATGGTTGCTTACTTGTGGACCAGTTTTCATGTTGTAGTTGCTCCCATTGCTGGGGATCTAGAGACCTTAGAAAAATAATCATTTGTAACTAAGTATCTGCAGTTCACTTCAGTGATAAAACTCTTAAACGTTGTTCCGATATCCCAACAAACTTCCTATGAAGGGCACTGTCCAAATGCTTGCATTTTATTGTACCCGAAAGGGTAAAAGTGTAGAAATGAATTGTATTTAGGCTAAGGCATCTTTTCAAAGTGAAGGCAGTTAACAAAAACCCCTCTTTCTTAATTACTATATGATTTCCCAAATTAAGTAGTCTATTTTTTTATTTTTGAGAAGCTTAACATACTAAAATTCCATAGCCTGTGGTCATGTTTCTGTAGTGAGACTCGTGAATTAGTTGACGTTGGGACACTGTGAATGGGAACAAATGATGTGGGCTGAGAAATCTCAGGCTAGGCAAAACGAAATTGAAAAGCTGTCTCCCATTTCAAAATAAAATAAAAGCCTCTTACACTGCATCTCTGGTCTATCTTCCATTCCAAATATACTTCCGGAGTATCTCTTTAACCACTTGGCTGTATTATACAGATATTTTCTTGCAGTATTAAATTTTCTGCCTAAGCTGTTCATTTAAACATGGCTGCAGTATCGTAGTTATCAGGCGGCAAGGGATATTCTCGTGGGAATCTATCATTTCACACGGATCTATTTCCTTTTTGGTTCTGTAATGTCGTGATGTGTAACAGACTGTTGTAACTGCAGTTGTCTTTAGCCAAAACTCTTACGTTATTGTATCACTCCTTTTTCCCTTTGAACTTGATCCCTTGTGTACCCCCTGTGTCCCGTTCCCTGCAGCGATCCCAGCTGGCTCTGGTGGAGATTGGTTTGCTGTGAATATCCTTACTACCAAAATGAGTACCCGAAGCTTCTCAGAAGCCGTGGCAACTGACCACTTGCTTTCACCAGGAGTAGGGGCCTTTTGTCTGAATACCTTGCCCTCAGGTAACTTCCCCTCTCCCACCTTTGTAGAGTAAATGTAAGAGGTGGTATGCATTTATACAAATTTGGGAGTGAAATGAGCTCTATAAAATGTTAATTGGGTTTTCTCTCTCTTTTGTTTTTGTAACTTACAATTCTGCAAAAAATAATCGTTTGCTATGCAGCTGTATTTTTTTTTTTGAGGGTTTTTTAGATCCTAAACTAAATTTGCAAAACTGGTTTATGAAGTAAACCAGCAATCTCATTATAAACATACCTTTATGTGTATTTCCTAAATGTAATCTCCTAGGTCTTTCTCAATATCTTTAGGCTGTTTGACATTTGCTCTTTAACATTTACACCTACTTAATTTGGTTTTGTAACTTGATGTTTATTACCTCTCTATTGATGCATATTTGAAGGATTGGTCAGCTTTTTACCTAGTTTACATATGAGAAAAAATATGGATTTAAAAAAAAAAAATTAAAACAATACTTATAATTAATGTCTTATTGAAAAATCTTGTTTTGCTGAGGTGTGATCAGTAGCATTAAAATGATACCTGCTGATGTCACATAAATAAATGATCTAGTTTCCCAAAGGCGAATGTTGTCATGCTTTTACTTTGCACTGTTATTTCTTTATTTTAAATGTACAAAATTCTTCTGCGTCAAGTGGCTTTTCTTTGCATTACTTACAGACTGTGGTATTTTGAGTGGAATGCAGTCGTTACCAAGTGTAAGCAAATTCTCAGAATGTCATGTGCTATTTTTTCTGCCCGCAATCTGGAAATTGCATATATCTCGCCAAGTATGTTTTAGTATACTAAGGATTTTACGTTATCTTGTACTCAACATCTAAGGTTTTTCATCTATAGGATTGTCATGTTTGAAACAAGATTTTTGGGATATTTTCTTAATACTGACTGTTTCTGTGCTTGTGTAAATGATATGTCTAAAGACTCATGGAATAGGAAAGCTAATATTGGTCTGTGTGAGGATTTGTCGTAAGTGAAACAGAAATGACTTGAGCAATATTTTGCTTCCAAGATGATTGTCATTCATGCGGCGTAAGCTCCTCGTTTGTGCACAGTGCTTGACTACATCTGAGCAGATCTGCTGCATGACATGCAATTATCTAATAGCCATTGATGAGAGCAGCTGTTTCAGTTCTGCCTGGAACCCAAAGAGCAGCCAATACAGTTTTTCTAAATAGAAAGAAAATAACTTCCTGTATGTATTATTACGGGATTAACTCGGGGAAGCTTTATGTACTGTCAGGTTAAGAGAGGTAGTAGAGATGTCAGTGTTTGAGAAAGTATGGAGTGAGTCCTAGAGTGAATGGGTGAGTGTACCAAGCTGCCTTTAGGAAGTCAGCAGGAGTAGGATTCCAGGCTGAAGCCCTTCTGCATCATGATGAAATGGAAGCAATTTTTCGGAAAGCATTAGCAAAGCAGATGTACTATTCAGCACCCCACCTCCTAGTGTGGAATGGTGTGACACTGCACCAGAACTCTACACAACTGGATGAGTCAGGGTCCTAATTAGGGCTTTGCCTGGAAAGGAAGATCTGGCTTTAGACTATGGTAAGTCAAAAGGCCTGATGAGTGTTAGGTGGGTCGGGTCCTGTACAGTGGCTTGAGAAGTCCCACCTGAAGCTGTAGGGTTGTACGTAGTGTTTTGGACTTGTCTAGTACGCTATGACACCTGGCCGGCTGAGAGCGGTAGGTTGCAAACAGGGTGCGCAAACAGGGGAATGTCCCGTTACGCTCCAGGGGGTTGTTCCATGAGCAGCTTTGCAAGATGCTGCACAGCAGATCGTGCAGATCCTCTCTCATGCTGGACATCCAGCAGGACATGCAGGGTCTCCATCTTGCACTGAGCCACCAAATACACACGTGACAATTCTACCAAAGTTCAAGGTGTGATTAAATACAGCATGCAGGCTTTCGTGTGGCGTGGCCATATTGCCCACGAGTAAAGGGGTGATAGCCTTTTCCTGTACATGTTGATGCTGGAGGGTGCAAGCAGGTGCCGGTCGGGTATCGTAGGTAGTGAGGGGTGTCCTTAACGTCTGGTGACAGGTGTAGCTGCTGCAGTTGATATTGCCATTTAGGAGTCTCCTGATTCCATATTCCTCATTACAGAGGGAGGGAATGATAGCCCTTGCAGTTCATCTGTTGATAGGGGCCTCTTGGTAGGAAAATGCGTCACGTTTGGGAGTCCATGCAGGACACAGTGTTGCTGGTAGAGGATACTTCTGGATAAAGGCTGGAGGATAGCCTCTCAGACCACCAGTTAAATCCGCCATAGGCGTGCCTCCGGACGGTGGTGGTGAGATTTTGCAGTGCTATGGCGGTGCTTTCTTCCTGGTGCAGACTGAGTATGCCATTGTTTGTGGAAGGTTTTCTGTCCAGATATCTTGAAGTTTATCCTCACATGTATTTATTTTCAACCTAATGTACTGTGAATATTGTCAGGTAAAGAACTGAAGTGTTTATGTGTGAATGTGACTGGTTAATCCTACTGTGTTGTAGGCATAAAAGGTATTACCTCTCCCTACAAACCCTACTACAAGTGCCTTAAGAATTAAAATAAAAATTAAAATTTTAAGCTTTTGATTTTGGTACTATATTCTATCCTGATGTTTCCATGGGCATTAAAATGGTCATCAATGAGTGTTTCCTTTTACTGTCTTTAAATGTGTTCTTGTTTAGTTTTGTGTCGGTTTTTGTTCTTAAGATAAACAAGCATCCAATTCACTTTGTGCAGTGTTCATTACTTCGTCTTTAATGTTTGTGTTTACCCTCTCTGTTTCTAAATCAGTTTGCATATTTTCAGAAGTGGATATAATGTCCAAGATGAGAACAAGCCATCATATTTTGTGGTGATATATAGTACTACTTAACATGAATTTTTTTTATACATGGGAGTACTTTAACCTTCCTGTATCCCAGGCAGTTTTTCATCAATTGCCTCAGGTCAGTTTTCTGTGGACTTGAGGAATGTGACTTTAATGTTACCTGTCAACTTGTACGCATTTTAACTCAGCCTGTGGAGCTAAAAATAATTTGCTCCACATCTTACATAAACCATAGTTATTAGTTTCTTGCTGGGTGAAATACTACTTTAATACACTATGTTAAAATTAGAACATCCCTAGGTCAGCCAGGATTCACTCAGTTTTCTGTTACTTCACAGTTCACCAACTTTTGCTAGGCCATTACTAAATATATTCAATGCCTTTGGATTTTTATGTATCCTTTGGACATATAAGATATTGTTGATCTTCCATCTTCTGACCAATTTCTGCTAACCTTAAGCCTTTACTGTATAGTTAATTTTTGTGGCAGCTTTTGTGCAGCTTTTTGGTTGAAGTTTTTTAAAGTACCAAGAGAAGATATCAGTTGCTTGATTCTGATCTTGTTTCGTAGGTCTGGAGGATTAAAGTAGACATCTTTTATAGAAGTTTGTTTTTTGTATATACATTTTTTTCCCTCCTGGTCTATCACATCTTTGCAAGATTTTCATTAGTGCCTTACTGTTTCAGTGTGAGTCAGTCACTTATTGCATCTGTAAAGTCTGTCTTTCATCCGTCTGCCATTCACTTAAGGGCAGCTAAATCTTTAATCCTGTATGATTGTAGTCTGTCTCATCTTTTTTCTCTCCTGTCCTACCTGGATCAAGAAAGGCATGCTATTAAGAACTCTTCTGAATGTCACTGTGCCTAACATTACTAGTATGTAGAGTTGTTTTTTCATCTAGAGAGTTTGTCTTTCTCTCATCTAGGACTTGCTGCCATCTAAATAATCAGAGCATCTTGGTACATTGGACTTAACGAGTGATGTGCTGCCAAAGGGTAAAGTATAGCAATGATTCTGAACTCGGTATTTGCAGGTGATGTTTTGTTCCTGACACACTGATACTTCTGGCTACAGGAAAGAAAACACGAGAAAGGAAACTGTTAAGTTGCCTGCGGCATGCTATTTGCTGTGACTCTTTTCTTGTTTAAAGGTGGAAGGGATTTAGATTCCCCCCACCCCACCCCATCAAACCAGGTCCTGGAAATCGGCATAGATTGGTGGTGTCACACTGGATGAGGGGAACTCTGTTGTAACAGTACACGCTCTGGTGATCCCAGTGCTTTTTTTTTCTGGGTCAGATTTGACAGAGTTAAATTCTGTTCCTCTTCTATTTAAACCTGAAGTCTTAAAATTTGAAGTGGCACAGTGAGCAGAATGATAGTTGACCACCTTCTCTCTGTTACCTAGTCATGGGAAGCCAATATCTTCCTCAGAGACTCAATTGAAAAGAAGAATGTTTTTCTTGCTTCAGAAATCGTATGGAGTTCCTTAGTGATCTAATAACATGGTTCAGCCAGGTGAAACAGGAAAAAAAAACCAGTTTCTGTTCCATTTCTGCTGTTTTATTATTGATACAGTTGCCAGTGCTTGTTAGGCCGTTGCCCTTTTTCAGAGCCTGTTGTTTTGAACATACATCTTTTCAAGGAGTTCTGGTTCATAACCAACAGAAGATGTGGCACCTGTATGGTTAGAGCATACATGTAGGATCACATTGCTGAGGGAATTTTATTTAAAAAGCAGGGGAGGCAGATGCTAGAGCCAGGTGGAAAAGATTGTATATTCAGTAGATGTGCAAAACAGCTGAGAATTCTGTGTGCAAATGCCATCCAGACTTCCGTTATTTCTCTATTAAATCCAGAGCTTGAGTTTCTGTCGACAAACTTGACAAGGCATCTGGTATTGTCTCCAAACCTTTGTGAAGTGTGGCTCTAAGCTTCGTGTACTCTCTGGCCTTCATTATAAAAACCCTAAACTTAGGCTTTCAGAGGAGTGTTTTCCTCTGTCTTCTCTACTGCTTTTTTGGTTGGTTTTTGTTTCTAGTTTCACTTCTTGGCCATCTTCTCCGCAAGCACGGTGGAGTCCTCCATTCAGAGCTCCAAGCCTGCGTTGTCACAAGCAAAATCTTAGAAAAGAAATATTTCTGTCAAAGAAAAAAGTGCATCTTCTGTCTTAGTTCTTAGTACTGTGCTCTTATTGTGCAATTTTCTATGCTTTTCACTAAACTCTTTAGTCTACTCTGTAAATTAAAGCTGAACCATCTATCTAACTGCATAGCAGTATTTAGAGAGAGTGTGTGTATGTATGTATGCACTCAAGGGAGCTGTGTCAGGTTGCTTATGATATTAATAACTTAATATTTCTGGATTCTTGCCTGTAAAACATCAAATATTTTATAGCATTAATCTGCCTTATAGAATTGAATATTAAATTGAATTGTCATTCATGCCATCAAGTATAGTAATTCAAACCTCAAATCCATCCTTTCTCAAAATGCAGGGTAGTTTGTGAAATTTAATCTAAATCTGTCAAAACACTTTTGCTAAGAGTCTCTTCTGGTTTTAGCAAACCAAGTATGTATTGCCTCAGTAACAGTGATGTTTTACTGCCACAGCAAAACAGTGTGACAGAAAGCTTTGGTGAGCTCAACCATGTCCTTTATTAATGAGTACGAACAATTTTCCATGGCAGAATGCAGGTGTGGTCAACCATAGCCTATTCTTCAGCTTGTGGTAGATACAGTGCTACAACTGTTGATTTGAGGGTGGGGTACCCATGATTTTTGTCAGGTTATCTCACAAGGATGTGAACCATTTGACACAGTCCCGTAGATTGTTCTGTCGTGTCAGCAAATCACAGCATCTTTGAAGTGTAATGAAACTTGTTGTATATGTACTCTCAAATAGTTACATTTTTAACCCTTGCAAGTCAGATTAACCTTTTAAGTTTTCATCCAGTATTTTATATTCACCGTGCTACTACTTGTCTGTAAACAGGTGTGTATATAAATTTCTAATTTATGTTATTAAATTCTTTGAGTAATGAGTATTGTAAATAAAACTTTTAGTTTCAAGATTTTAATTGTAAATACATATACAAAGGTACTATTTATAAGGAGTAGCTTTTTTCACTCTTCCTGTGAATTCTAAACCACCCCTGCTTTTTCTAAGAATGACAGTGTTACTTGTAGAGGTTTTGGATGTATTTTTTTTCCTTCTTCTGAAAAATTAAAGAATGAAATGGATTATCTTCTACCTTATATAGTTTAAAAAACATAGTTACATACTTTGCATCAGGGTTTTGTTATTCTAGGTGATGAGCAAATTAGAAGATGCCTCATAATATATTTAACTTCATTCAAAAATGCACAAAGTTAATGAGCTGCGGAAATACAGAGGGACAAAGCAATTCCATGGTACCATTTCTTTTCAGGGTGAACTTATACCTAAAGAGCCTAAGATGATTGCGTCACCCCCAGAGCATTGCTTGAAGTTAAGTTGTCAGCTATATGTGGGACAGCCCTGACTGCTTTATATGCATTTACTTAAGGTGTACGTTTGTTTTTAGGTTCACCAAAAATCTGTCCCCTGACAAGATCAACCTGAGCACATTAAAGGGGGAAGGTCAGCTGACCAATTTAGAGCTGGATCAAGAGGTGCTTCAGAACATGCTGGATCTTCCAACATGGCTTGCTATAAACAAGGTCTTTTGCAATAAAGCATCCATTAGGGTGAGTATTTTATGGAGTTGGAGTGGTAATTACCCACTTCTGTCTCTGTAAAGCTTCAAGCAACTTCATATTAATGGAGAATAGTGATGAGTGCTTGATAAAATTTTAGCGAAAAACAAAGATGTGACCAGCGATCATTTCTTGCTAATTTTGTTCCTCATGTGATGACATGAAGTATGTATGGAAATGATGAAAATAAGCTGTGACTTCCCCCCCCCCCCCCTTCCCCCCCCCCCCCCTTTCTGAGTAGAATTTATTTCCTGCATGTTCTGAAGCAGGGGTAGAGATAAAAGCTTGTATTTGTCCATGGTAATAAGTCTACTATAATTATTTATTATCTTTTTTTTTTTTTAAAGTGTTATTTCTTTTTTTTACCCTTCTCTTCCCATTGCTTTCCCTCTTGTTCCTTTCCTGTTTCCAAAAATATCTTTCTGAGGGATTCCGGTCTCTGTGGGAAATGTGGAAACACTCTAAATCTAGTTGAAGTTGCTTTTTTGGTCCTTGTGGCTGCTAAGAATTGAAACAGTGTATATCATCTCTCCTAGATTGTACTAATATGAGAATAAGAAATTATGGTATAGCTTGGTTTTGATGGAAGTTATGATCTGATCAAACTTTGGCAGCCCTTCAGCCTTTTTTTTTTTTTTTCCCCTAATGGGAGATTGTCCTGATTTTTCTGAATGCAGTGAACTTGATGCTTTGTTGCAGGCATCCAATTACTTGTAGGCCAGCAGAGTAAATGTGGGTTTTCTTTCCTTTTAAAGGAAAGAATGTGGAAGAAGGTGTTGCTTTTTCTGATGCATGACAACTCAGCATTAAAGAGACAGATTCTATTTTTTCCTCTGTTTTCTGCTCGGTGATAAGGACATTCTGAAGTTCTTCTTTTAACATGTAAAGTAAATTTATGTGTGTGCATTTTCAGGTAAACTTGTTATTTTGAAAGTGATATTATTTCGACTTCAGGATTTACAAATAGAATTAATTTGTATACATAAAACACATTGTAAACAAATGCTGTATTTTACTGTATTTTTGATATTTATTTTGCTTTAGAATAAAGTTTTCTCTTGCAGATACCATGGACAAAATTGAAAACACATCCCATCTGTTTGGTGAGTTCTGAGATCAACTCCTAAATACACAATGTGTAGCAGAATTTATCTTAAATATGTATATACTTCTTTTGACTTTGGAAATAACTGAAACATTAACGAGCCTTTACTGAGTGTCCTCTGGGGAGCAGTAGATCAAGACAAAATGCCTTAATGTTTCTGTCGGTTAATCTATGGCTTTGGGCATCATAACTATGATGTTTGACAGTTAGCTAATTTCTGTCAAGTTCTTCAGTCATTACTTCTTAATTTGGGTTCACCTGAAGGGTAGTTATTTGTCCAACCAGCCCTTTTACCAGTTCCTGCCTTTTGGAGCTTTCTTTTCTAAGGATTTTCCTATGCTATGTCTGTACTTTACCCAATGATCTCAGTTATAGCAGGTTTGATACACATAACATTTACAGGGTTTCTCTAACAGCCTAGAATTCAGCCTGGATATAAATGGGTTGTAAAATGTGTAAATAGGGCTCAGCAACAATTAGAAATAATGCTAATTCTTGCATTTGTTTGATTTTGTTCCTTATTTTTAAGTACAGTAAGAAATGTGGTAGCACCAGAAGTGATTTGCTTGATAATGGCTAAGATTTCTTAATTGTGTTTATTTAGGAATGAATATTCCTTTAACTGTCACACTTCCCAGGCTTGCAGTGAATTCCTGAATGTGCTTGTACTTCCGTAGCTCTGAATCAGACTTGGGAAGGACATGTTGTTTTAAATACTTGATGCATTTGCTAATGACCCAGTTGTAACGTACTAATGTCTGTACTGCTTCTTCCTGATACGCAGAGCTTAAATGTGGCAATGCTGAAGGGGGATGATTCAACCTCTTGACTGTAAGATGTAGCTGCCAAATTAGGAAGTCAGTTTAAGCCGTGCTATTCTTAAAAATGACATACTTTTGGCCTATGGCAGCAAGGTCTGATTGTTTGCTTTGCTCCTGTTGAACTTAGATTAGCAATTTCTGAGGCTAAGATAACTTTCAAGGTCACCTTTTTTACATAAAGCTTTCCTTGAACAAGTGTATTAAATGGAAATTGATAACAAGCTCCCTCTTCAGTGGCACACTGTACACCAGCCTTTCTGACTTATAAAGGAAGGTGAGTTCAATGGCCTAATGTCCAACTTCAGCCCTTTATTACGTCACTGAACATCCAGTATTTTGGTGGGGATATTTTTGCTACTGAGAGCTTTATTAAATTGGAAAGCATCTTCTGTTAGCATAGCTTAGGAGGTAACTGGCACCCACTTGCTTAGCCAAAGCTACTTTCACTGAGCTGAGTCATCCTTGCTGAAAATCAGCCTGTTAACTTAGTATTTGCCACTATGTTATCTTTGCTCATAATCAATTTTTGTTTCTGTATAATAAACAGTATAATTTTGAGGAGTGCTTTGGGGGCCTGAGATGGTATGCAGCAGTTTTTCCTCGATCACAGTACAGTAATTGCCAGTGAGAGTAGACCGATACTTACATCCAGAGGTTCTTTGTTAACTCCTATTTATATCACACGAACTCCTTAAATCACTGCCCTGCTGTTCTTTGCACTAGTCATATACTGAAAGAAATTGTTCCAGAGGTCTCAATTTTAGAAACCTTAAGAGTGGTCAAATGTCCAAGATAACCAGGAGAAATCTTGGTTTCCCCCTGCCCCCCACCATCCCAAACTAAGGTATTTTTTTTCCTTGTTTTTAATTCTGTTGTTGTTTTGCAAGGCAAGTTATTCATTGAGACAGCTGAGAAAATAAATCAGAAATGTCCAGATTCACTGTTAACAGCTAACACTTCCCTTTAAGCATAGCAATATAATGCAGTATAAATAAATACAGAGTAGAGAGTTTATGAATTTCTAGGTAGTAGGGCATTTCGTGGAGAAGAGTAGCAGAGAAAAATGCTTGTGGAGCAAGTGGATAATGTAGGCAGGCGCAATTAACACAGTATGATAATAAAGTCCAATAGGTAGGGCAGGCTGAATTGTGAAAAATCTAAAACTAAGGACAAAGCTTTTTGGTGTGGTTTGTTTAACCAAAAAGGGGGTAGATGGAGGAATTCAGAGGGGTGGTACAAAAGTCAGCACTAGACAGGGAAGTAATACTAGCTGTGGTGTTTTGGATGAGCTTCCAGTGGGACAAGATTTCAGAACTGTAAGCCTCAGATAAGAGCCTTTCCAGGTTGTATCATAAATTTGGGTCACAAACATTGTAACGTAAGTCAGGAGGTTCTTGGATTTATTCAGGTTCTGGGAATAAGGTTTCGCATTTGGTTTGTTCCCATTCTCTTCACCCCCTCTTCGTATGCATTATTTATAATGTGTGTTAAGGTTCTGCGATGTACAGAGAGCTTTCAATTAAAATAAGATGTAGGTGTCTTGTTCCTTAATACCCAGCTTCTTTTATAAGGGTCCCACCTCAAGTACAAAGAGTACAATGCAATTTGACTATAATGTGTTGCAAATTATACCACAGTATATCTGATTAGAAATTCCTGGGTTTACTACATCTACTGAAGATCCATATACACACACACAGAGTTTGTACACACTCGTGTGTGTATACATTATATACACTCAGGTTTTGTTTTAAAGATGCAGCACAAAACGTTGTCAACTATCACAAATTTTAGTGGACTAGTTTCAAATATTTTTCCATTAAAATTTTCTGACCTTAGCGAACCATTTAGAAAACTGAGAGGGTATTAAGTATTTCACTGAAAGAACAACCATGTAAGAAGAAAACCCAGTCGAGTGCACATTAAATCATGCCCTTTTTGAAATGCAGTTTTTGAGAATGCATGCGATGGATAAATAATACTCTGGGATATATAATTCTGTAATCCAATATCTGACTGGGTAGGTCTGTTATAATTAATGAAATTTAAAAACCTATATCAACAAATAAAAAAAAGAACCTAATTCTAGTATGTTGCAAAAGTTTATGGCAAAATTGACATGGTAGGAAATGTTTTATGTATATTTCAGAAAAAGTTCTCAAGTGATTTATTTTTGGTGTTGGTTTTTTTTGTTGTTCTTCATATGTGATCTGTTTACTTTGTTACCTCTTATATCTGCATTTTTTTATTTTGTTTTTTTCAAGTCCTTGGATAAAGTTGTGATGGAAATGAGCACATGTGAAGAGCCACGTGCCCCTAATGGGCCCTCTCCTATAGCAACTGCATCCGGACAGAGGTCAGTGATGATACTTATATGTAACTGATTCAAAAAAGTTTAAACTACTTGTTTTGAATTACTGCCATCAAGCAGTTAGATCCCCTGCAAGTTTCCAGAAGTGTGTGGGGTTGGAGCTTGCCATTTTCAGCTCTCTAAAATTTCATGTTATTACTTGTGGGTGGAGATGCATATGTATAGTTATAAGGGAACTGTCCAGACCCAAGCCTCCAAAGAACGTCTGAACTATGTACAGAGCTTCCTAGGCACATTTCATGTCAGTTGATGCAACTGCTGCATCAAAAATGGACCAAGTTTAAGTGGTGTTAATTTTTTTTTTTAAATTAAAGATATTTTGCCATCAATCTATTTTGAAAATATATATAGTGTTGGGGGGGGGAGTTTTAAATATTGGTGGGGGGTTTTTTAATTATTTTCTTTGGTCTGAAAAACAGTATTAAGGGCTATTTGTTACTGTAGTGTTTTGAAGTTCTATTTCCTTTATTGTATCAGCCAAATCTTACTGAAAGATTTCATGCACACTATATAGCCCCAAAGTCAAGTAATTTGGTGGGACAATATAGCATTACATCAGTGACTTCCCCACCCCTCAATCATTTCCTTTATATGGACCCAAAAGCTTTTACAGTGAGCATAGGGACCCATATACAGAGAAATGAAATTGATGATACAATTGCTTTTCTTATTTTAACTTGGGCGTAATATGTAGCAGTAGTCCAAGGGCCTCTACATCTCCTTGGGCACAGCTTGAAAATCATTGCAATAGAGATTCGGTGTAGGATGAAAGTTATAAAAAGGAAAAGGAATGACAAACTACATAAACTGTACTTTTAAAACAAGCAGACAAAAACCCTCAAAAGGCAAAAAAATTTTTACAGTTTTCCATTCACTAATCTAAAATGCATGACTTTTATTAAAAAAATAATTAATAATAACTATTTCACATGAATTACTCATGTATGCATAAAGAAGAGTAAGATTTCTGCGTAATGCTGCACTGCATGGAGATTGATCTTCTTCCAAAGATATTTTCTTGAATTATTATTTTGAGATTAGGGTCATAGGGTGGAGAAGAAACTATTGTAAACTGGATCAAGTATTTTTAACAAGATTTTGTAACTGGAGAATACGTTAGGAACTTACTTCATGGTTTGTTTCATGTTGTATTTCAGCTGTTGAATAAGTTTAAATTTGTGCCCTTTCATTAGGTGTATATGTAACATGTTGTTATTTCACTTTTTAGTGAATACGGCTTTGCTGAAAAAGTGGTAGAAGGAATTTCGGTTTCCGTGAACTCCATAATAATCAGAATTGGCGCAAAAGCCTTCAATGCTTCATTTGAACTTTCCCAGCTGAGAATATATAGTGTAAACGCAAACTGGGAACATGCTGACCTCAGATTTACGAGAATACAAGAAGCTCAACGTGGAGAGGTAAATACTGTCTTTTGCTACCTTTTCTCCTTGCTTTTGTGCTAAAGGAGGAGGAAGTTGAGTTACACCTTACGCAGTCTAGGAAACATGCTGTTACTGGAAGTGGGGACTCTCTGTGCTCAGTGATTTCAGCTGTCCTCAGGGAACACAAGGATCTAAAAGTGGTGGATGTGAGTCAGATCCAGCATTAGGTCTCTAGCAGTCGCTGAAGTGGGAAGAGCAGGGAGCAGGGCAAGCATATGTACTGTTCCCCTCTTATGTTCTCCAAGCCTGTGAACCTTTTAAAATGCCAGCTAGACCAGACTTGTAAAAGTACTGGGAAAAAAAAAAAGGGTATAATAAACGTGGAAGGATAGGGTGTTGTTTGTTATTATTTTTAAAGCTTCAGCTGGTTATTTATTTGCTTGTGAGGGTTTGCTTAATAAGGATTTCTGTGTCTTCTAGAAATCCATGTAATGGATTCAATGCTTGTGGGGTCTGTATGGTGTACAGTATGGTCAGTGTTTAACTTTCTCTCTTAATTGAAATAAACCACTCCAGAAACATCTCCCATACTATAGCTTTGCTTCCCTCCCTGCTCTTTTCCAGTACATTAGGATTTATCATTTTGAAACTAAACTACACAGTGGTTTTGTTTTTTCTTTTATATTTTTTCCTTTTCTTCTTTTCCCTCTACCAAAAGCAACCTTATACACAATAATTGCGACCTTTATTTTCTTCTGATTATTTGAAATGCTGTTTGTTCTCCCATACTATAGCTTTGCTTCCCTCCCTGCTCTTTTCCAGTACATTAGGATTTATCATTTTGAAACTAAACTACACAGTGGTTTTGTTTTTTCTTTTCCCTCTACCAAAAGCAACCTCATACACAATAATTGCGACCTTTATTTTCTTCTGATTATTTGAAATGCTGTTTGTTACCTCTGCCTGTTTGGAACTGGCTTAATGTTTCTGTGACATTCTGGAGATAGAGGGCAGGATCAGGGCTTTAATTCTTGACACGTGTGAGTGGAATAACAAGTGACATCTGTCTGCTCTGTTCCATGGCTCTACATGAAGGACATGTGAGTTTCTGTGTGTGCATATATGTACAGATACAGACATACACACATGCACACCTGCACATGCTTAAGCACGAGTCATACTGCATGAAGGTGTGTTTATCTTTTTTTTTTTTCTCTCTCTTTTAAAGGTTTTGACTTTTAAAGAAATCACCTGGCAGATGATCAGAATAGAAGCAGATGCAATCCAGAGTTCGAAGCATGAAATCATGAGTGCTCCAGTTCGACTGATTACTAACCAGTCAAAAATTCGGGTGACGCTTAAAAGAAGGGTAAACTTGAAAAGTTTGGTTTTCTTCTTTTTTTTTTTTTGATGAATTAATTTTTAATTCACGCTCTTAATGCACATAGTAAAGGTGTTAAATGTAGGCCATATAAAATATAGAATTTGCTGAACTAAACTTTTAATGGCATATAATTGGTAAGACTGTAGAGTTTACAAGAAATATTGCAGGTGGAATTTGAAGGTCTTGCACAGGGCCTACAGAGCTTTATTTATGATGATGCATGTTGCCTTACTTCTCTCGATTCAGGCAGTATTTATATTACCTACATTTAGAGAAGTGCATCAGTTTAATATCTAATACATGCCAGACGAATAAAAAGTGAGGCACAAATATAGTATATGTCTTGAACACTTTTTAGTTAGAGGAATAAAATTAAAAATAAGAGATAGATTTGTTATTACTGTTGGACCGAATGATCCTCAAAGTCTTTTCCAAAATAAATGATTCTATTTATACTAAAGAAATTTACTTTCTGGGAAGTGTAGTTTTGCATTTGACTTCTTCCCCCCCCTTTCATATAAGTATTTAATAAACCCATTTGACTTGTTTAAATTTTTATTCCACAGTTAAAGGATTGTAATGTAGTGGCATCAAAACTGGTTCTGATTCTGGATGATTTGCTCTGGGTTTTGACTGACTCCCAGCTGAAAGCCATGGTGCAGTATGCCAAATCTCTTAGTGAAGCCATAGAGAAATCAACAGAACAGAGAAAAAGCTTGGCTTCTGAAACAGCTCAGGTATGATAATTGTCTCACTACATCATTAGCAAGTGTAGTTATTTATAAAATACCTCACAGTGTGGTTAGTTGTGTTAATGTATTTTAGAGAATGTTCAGTTACTCAAGTTCGGTCAGCTGTACGTCTTAAATTATGTTAGAAATGACTCACAGTAGTATAAAAGAGACTTGATTTTACAAGATTTCGTGTATTCATGTTAATTGTGGGAAAGAAAAAGGTTGCATTTCTTTATCCATGTACACAGTATTTAGACTTCTGTATTTACTTAAGTTGATTAACTGTTTAGTAAATTTGCTCTCCAGATATTTTCTGTTTATCAATTAAAGCAGTTAAGACACACTAAAGTTACCTTAATGTGTGGATAGATGTGCTTACTGTAATGATTTAAAGTGCTTTTCCAGTTTGTTTTCATGGTACTGAAAAATTAGCTTTTAGTAAGAGCTTTCTGTCATATAGCTCTCTTGTTGGAATATATATGGTGAAAAACAATTAGGCTTTTAATGTGTTTCTGCTGGCATAGGTGTGATGTTGATGCTGCTTGTAAGACAGTCTTACATAAATCTTGGTCGTCTTTCAGCACATACAGCAGATCAGACCAACTGGGCTTTGTGAGTGCTGGCGGGAGGGACCTCTTCTGTGAAGCAGCAGCACAAACACCCTGATAAAAGATAGTCCTATATAAATAAAATATAACTTATTACTGAGACTGATGGAGTAAAGTTGCTTGTATAGAATCTCATACAATAAAGCTAGGGTACTGCAGTGGAGAGTTTGGTTCCTGTGGTGGGCCTGAAGAATTACAATATGGCTTGGTGTTTTAGCTATAGCAACCTATGGTTAGCTGTTACTGAGCAGGGATGCCCTGGTCCTTCCCTTCCCTGTGCTTGCACCTCACCACTTCCTAGATACTGGCACTGGCTCATATTTGACCCTATTGTGGTGCAGTTTGGGGAACTAAAGGAGCAGAAATGAGTCCAACAAAAAATGGGTGGTTTTGAGTTCCCTGAATGGCTTGCAACAGAAGTTTGAAAAATACCAGTGCTGCTAGTGACAGGGGTGTAAAGAAGTGTGTGGAAGGGGGGGGCATTGCCTCTTTGTGACACCTAGCCATTAGCTTCACGGAGCTTTATGCTAAAATAGCAGACAGATCTCAGTAATGAGCTGAGGTGAATGCATGTGGTGCAGATTTATCCTTATTTGAAGGGCCTGTTTTGAGTGAGAAAAGGGATACTTAGGCTTGAAAGGAAGGATAAACTTTACAAATTGTATGACTGAATATTATTTCAGAGCTCTGCCCCTGCACCTAGCTCCCAGCAGGTGAAAGCGCACCAGACAACAGCAGCACCTGATCAAAACGATGCAATAGTGAAATTGTTCAATGACTTTGATGTCAAGGAAACTTCTCATCACTTAGTAATTTCCCATTTGGACCTACATATATGTGATGATATCCATTCTAAAGAAAAAGGTAACTTTGTTTTTTGAAGTAAAAGTTGTATGCCTGTGAACTGTTAGTGTCTTTAGAAGACATTTTAAGGAATACAGTAATGTTAATCAAGAGTTTTTCCTTATTTTAGAATAATATTCAGAATTGTCTTCCAGTGTCTGTAGAAATATTTAAAATTTGCTAGATGCCTGTATTAGCCCAGCATTTCATTACTAAATGTAATTATTTTAGAATAATTACAATAAAAGCTGCTAATAGTGCTAGTAGTCTTTTCCAGTGCTTTTCCTGTCTTCTAGCCACTGATTCTGTCCAGTCTGATTGTTACTGCTGTTTTTTTCCTTTGTATTATAAGTTAGCTGGGTTATCATGGATGCATTGGCAGTATTACTGTAGCTTGAAAGGGTCACTGTACAATCTGCTTCTGTAATACTCCTCATAAAATACAGAGCAATAAAAGAGCAGTTTTCTTTGTGTTACTAATTCAGGGAATTTGGTATGCTCTGCAGCAAATTGAAAGAATGAAACAAGTGCTCTGAGGTCTTATAAGTCTGTGTTATATTTGTACGTTTTTAAAATGAATGACTATTGCAGTGTGACATATTTATAATTGGAAAAAAGAATACAAGTGACCCTACTTTCATGCCTTTTAAAAGTGATCAGAATAGAATGACATATCACTGTACATCCAAGGAACTGGCTAGTCACTGAAAAAAATTTATAGAGACATGCAAAGTCTGCTGAGGAATGTAAAATAACTTAGTTTTTTGTGAATGTATTTCCCTGAATAGGGAAGATACTTGCAGAGCATAAGGTTGACTGGCTAGAGATGTATTTCCTTACATGCAGTGTATCTACCGTAGTTGGGATTTGTCATTCTTAGTGAGATCTCTGTATTTGTCCTTTATTTTTGGCCACAAAGCTTAAATTTAACAGTGGAGAAATCAGAACATCTTCTGAGAGATAAATCTCTCAGAAGACCTCCTTGCTCAGTAATATTTGTCAAAGAAAATAACAAAAAAATTATAATTACAGTATTCTTGAAAGTAAATGTTGACTTTGAATGACTGATGATATATTCAGTATGAAAAGTTTTGTTTCAGAAAAACTGCAGTAATCTGTGTACAAAGGGTTATCTTTTTAATAGCATTTAAAACAACATCTGCTTTGTTAGTAGTGGCCCAGTACAGATCACAGTGTTCTACAAGCTGATCTTTAGAAACCAGTGAAGGCCACTTGAATGAAAATTTTGAGGGAAGATAATGAGGTTGTAAGGAGAGCCAGTAAAGGGGAGGAAGAAGTAGCTGTTAGGTGTTCAAAGGAATATACCAACATGAGATATCAAGGTATCGGGAAGAAGTTCTTCACAGAGAGGGTGGTGAGGCACTGGAACAGGTTACCCAGAGAAGCTGTGGATGCCCCATCCCTGGAAGTGTTCAAGGCCAGGCTGGATGAGGCTTTGAGCAACCTGGTCTAGTGGAAGGTGTCCCTGCCCATGGCAGGGGGGTTGGAATGAGATGATCTTTAAGGTCCCTTCCAACCCAAACCATTCTGTGATTCTATGAGAGCTAACATGTTGAATGCAATGTCTGCAGAGCTAAGCATTGTTTTATTTTACAGACACAAATAGGCGTGTTACAGGAGGGGCCATGCAGCTTTCCTTCAGCTATTTAACAGTGGACTATTATCCATTTCACAAAGCAGGTATGACTGAGCATTTTGTGAATTACCTGTGAATGTATCTGTCTTGCTTAAATATGAAAAAAAAATCATTTTTGTGTGTGTAGGGCTTGGTAAGAATGTTTGAAACATTTGAAATACACACGTTTTTATTTCCTTCTATATTGAAACAGAAACAGCAAAGGCAACAACCTGGGAACCAATTTAATTTCTGTGAACGAGCCAGACACTTTCACTGCTTTGTTTAGTCAACAAAATGGTGTTTACACGTTTCTGACATGAAAAGAAGTGTGTGTTGACAGGGGAAGGCAGTTCAGCAGACTGAGAATCCACCAATTGGATAGTTGCAAGAGTCAAAATATGCTAGATTTTTCCATACGGAAGTCTGTAATTTTTTGTCCGTTTCCAAGAAATGTTTTGGTTGGCTTTTATTTTTATTTTGTTCTGTTAAACAAGAATTCTAGTGTGTAGAAGTTCAATTGTGTAGCCTTTTGTTAAGGAATTACCAAACAGGTGTTAGCAATTTCCAACAAAGCATTACTTACAAATCGTTCCTAGTAAACATGTGTTTCAGAAATCTGAATAACTCAGAAGAGATAAACTAGGATAGCTCTTGAATTTGAGATCAAAGACAGTCCAGTGCAGTGGAGGGGCTTTTAGTTGGAGGGAGGAATGTTGGTTGTGCTTTGTTTTGCTTTTTACTAACATAGACTAGTCATTTTGGAGTGATTATCCTCATACATTAAAGATGTGAATTAGCCATAGCTTGTCTCGTCCTTCTTGTCACTCATGGTTGCAGGTGGAATCTTGTAATGTCAATCTATTTCTCTCAAAAGTAGGAAGTACAGTTTATGCACCTTAAAAAATGTAACCTAGTGTAGGTCAAATAAACATACACAGACACAGAAATATGCTTAAGAATAACAATATTCTTCCTTTGCTATAGATTGGCCCAATATGCTTTGAAATTTATCATGTTGGTTTCCTTTCCTATAAAAATGAGACCTTAAGTTACAGGAGTTTAACACATGCCTGTCTTGTCACCCAGCTATATTTTTCATTTACTGTCACTCCTGATTACTCTTATGTTTAGATGAGGGTCTGATCTATGATTTCTGTGAACTCTCCTCAGAGAAAATGTAGAGAAGTAGGGAAATAGATAGTTTGTTTTGGATGTATTCTTAGCCAGATTGAATGAGGTACTGTAGGCTCTCAGGTGGGCATGTTGGAAGCTGACTGAGAGTGCTTTTAGGCGACGGCTACATGAGACATAACTCCCACTACATGAAACCAGAGATGGAAAAGATCATCTGCTGAGCAAAGGTGGTGCCTCTAAAGGTAGTGTTCTCCTGCAGTCTTAAATGGGGTTCTGTACACCTGTGTGTAAGTAGCAGAAATCTTGGTCTCACTAATAAGCTATGACAAAAAAAAACCCTGCCAAAGGTGGTGCTGTTTGGTCCAGTAAGGTGTGGAGGGGGAAGGAATATGCCAGGAATTTTCTTTTTCTGCTTTAGGAGGTCCTCTTCTCACCGTTTTAGAAGAGTGTGGCAATTCTGTGGGTAAACTATTGTCATGGGTGGGAGCCCTTTAACTCGACATAAAAGGAGCACGTGTTAATCTTGAAAATTCAAAGGGAGTTCCCTCCTGTGTACTGGTCATGCTCCATATACTGCTGTATCAGGCTATCAGCCTGGTACTCCGAGCATTCCTACCCTGAAGTCAGTGCTTTGCGCTATTGTGTACTTAAGGACTGTGTAGTATTAGTACTGTGTAACAGTGGGCAAGGAGGAGACAGCTCTATACTTCTGTGACAGTTACCAGATCGTTCTCTCGTTTTGTGCCTCTGTGGCCTATAGAACATTGAGAAATAGCTCATTTGGTAGAGTCTTCTTAGAAACAGTGGTTATTCCTTCAAGAAAAAGCCCTGATCTATTAATTATTTTTGCAAACTGGGTTCTTGTGAGGTTTTTTTTGTTGGGTTGTTTATTTCATTTTGTGATAGACTCTGCTCAGAAAGACTCTGAAGGGAGTCTGAGTTATGATTGCTGTAGGGTAAATTTCTAACCCATTGAACATCAAACCTTCCAACAATAGCTGTTCATAGTACTTAAGAAATATGAAGCAGGTTGTGTGTCTGTTGACTGTGATAACCCCAATATAAGCTAAACTGTTATTGGATGTTGTAAACCTGTCTGTACAGCAATCCATCGCTTTACTAGTCTTCCCAGGCCTGCTCTCATAGAAGCTTTTATCCACATCCATTATCTGTGCAACTGATGTCTTGCTGGATGATGATCCGACAAAGCTGCGGCTTTGCCATCATGCAGGACATTTTGCAGTACAGGACATTCTTGATCAAGCTGATATATTGAGACAGTATGAGAAATTGGAAAGCATTTTCTTTCTAGGCAACCAGCAATACATTCAGATGGTAGCAACATCAGTGCCAGCTCCACTAAAATACTGTTTTCTTGTTAAAGTCTGGCCTGTCTCTTCCCTTTGCACAGATAAATATGGCAATGATATCTCCATATATAGAATTTTAGAGTGGTTGAGGATGAAAAGAACCTCTGGAGATTGTCTATTTCAACCCCTCTGTTTGAAGCAATGTCAATTAAAGTAAGCTTCCCAGGACTGTGTCCAGTTAGGTTTTGAACAGCTCCAAGGGTAGAGACTCCCAAGAACCTTCCTGAGCAACCTAGTCTGCTGTTTAATCACCCTCACAGTAGAAAAGCTTTTTTTGAGGTTTAAGTGGGATTTCTTGTATTTCAGTTTGGGCTTATTGCCTTTTGACCTGTCACTGGGCACCACTGAGAAGAATCTGACTTTGTCATCTTTACTCCCCTTCTCAGGCATTTATACACACTGATAAGATCCCTCTGAGTATTTTCTTCTCCAGGCTAAACAATCCCAGCTATCTCAGCCTTTCCTTGTGCAATAGGTGTTCCAGTCCCTTAAAGATCTTTGTGAGCCTTCTCTGGACTAACTCCAGGGAAGTCCATGGCTGCCTTATACTGGTGAGCCCAGAACTGGACCCAGCACTCCAGATGTGGTATCACCAAGGTTGAGTCACCTCTCTTGACCTGCTGGCAGTGCTTTTCCTGGGCAGCCCAAGGTGCTGTTGGCTTCCTTTGCATCAAGGATACATTGCTGGTTCATGTTCAACTTGTTGTCTCAGACTTTTTTTTTT